>NW_027470229.1:0-41583 GCF_051020765.1 Lasioglossum baleicum
CAGCACATTTGCTCATGGAATGCCGGGCTTGACTCTCGAAATCGCAACTATATGTGATGCTATTGACTCAGCCGTTCGATTCGCAAAAAAAGTGGTAACATTCGCGAACGGCTTGACCCTCGATTTTGCTATTCATGCGTGAAAGTGAGGTGTCCGCCTGGTGAAATGTCTACTAACTTAATTCCGTGACCTCTGAGCAGAACACTCCCTACAGCTGGACAAGCTTCTCGGAAGCTAAGGTCGTTTGTAGAAAGGCTACCTCTATACGAATAGATAACTTTCTGCACGGTTTGACACTCTTATTTAATATTCAAACCGTGAAATAATTTTATTTCAGCGGAATTAATCCCGGAATAAGATGTTCTGCCCTTGGTATCACATTATAGGTGAAGCTATTGGCTTAGCGGTGCTACTGTCAGGAAAGTTGGTCACGTTATCCAGTTGTTTGAATCTCGATCTTCTTACTCACACATGAAATTAAGGAGACCTCCACTAAAATTGGTAGTAATTCTTTCCACTAAGCACGATGTTATAATCTCGATACAGCGGGTTAGGTGCACGGCAGGGAAGGCTTTTGGTAGCAGGTTTGACTCGAAAAAAATTGGTAACGTTCTCAAATTGTGTTGCGCTCTGCTTTAATAGTCAAACCATGAAATAAGATGTCCAGTGTCAATACTTTTCAGGGGATTGACTGCCGGAATACCTAGCTTGCCTCCCCGCATCACAGGATAGGTGAAGCTATTGACTTTTCCGTTCGTCTCTAAAATAAGGTGGTAACGTTCTCGAAAGGTTTGACGTCGGATTTTCTACTGCATACATGAAGTTATGGTGCCCGTCACTGAAATGGAGACTCATTTCTTTATCTGAACACGAACTGTAATATACTGTTACGATATTTTCGATTTTTTTCAAAATTTCAATTTTATAATTTCAGGAATTGAATCGTACATGAAAAGTGCCATTGGAATTAGTTGAGCATACGATTGTGACAATATTTTGTTATATAACCTGTTATATTATATGATTGTCACCATATGTACCTTCGCTGCCGGCACGATACCACTGGAGTCGTCTTGTGTATGCATCTTTTCCCAGTTTTCCGTTTATTTATACATACTGAATTTACTGTTGTGATATTTTCGATTCTTTTTCATGATTTTCAATTCTTATTTGAAGAAATTGTATGACCTAGTGAAAGTGTCTTTGCAATTTAAAGTGTTAACGTTTATGATATTATTTCTTTACCCTCATTGTTAATTCATGTGATTGGCTGTATGAGCACGTATGCTTCCAGACCGACATTGCTGGAATGGTATTGTAGTTGCGAGCTGTCGATCGGGGCGGCAGAATGCATGGTCATTGTTAATTACTTTAACAATAAGATTGTACTGTACGAATTCTTTCGCAGTTTTCTACTTATTTCTACATACTGCAGTTTACATGTAAGATATTTCCGATTTTCTTCAAAATATCCAATTCTTAATATCAAAAATTGTATTTCTCGGTAAATGTGTATCTGGAAATTGTTGAATGTACGTTCAGGCCAATATTTTGTATACATATTGTTATTTTATACGGTTGTCTATATACGTACCTACGCTTCCTGCACGACACAGCTGTAATTATGCTGTAGTTGTGTTCACATTATCGGAGCGACGCTGCTGTATGGTCTTTGTCAATTTCTTTAAACCCTATGTTGTAGCGTTTGCAATCTTTCGCAGATTTCCATTTATTTCTTCTTACTGGAACTTACTGTTTTGATATTTTCAATTTTCTATTCAGAATTTTCAATTTCAAGTTTAAGAAATTATATTTCTCCGTAATGTGTCTTTGGTATCACGTGAGTGTACGTTCATGATATTATGTTGTTAAATTTAATGTCATTTTAAATGATTGTCTCTATACGCACGTTCGATACAATGCGCGACAGGACTGGAGTGGTCTTGCAGTTGTTTTCTGTGGACTGGAGCGGCACTACTCGATGGCCTTCGTTAATTTATTTAACTCTGATTTTGAACCGCATACATTTTCTCCTAGTTGTCCATTTACTTATGCATAATGTAATTTACTGTTGTGACATTTTCGATTTTTTTTTCATAATTTTCAATTTTAGTTTTAAGAAATTGTATTTCCCATTAATAGTGTCTTTGGAATTAGTCGAGAATTCGTTTGTGACATTATTCTGAAAAACATATTGTTATTTTACATGATTGTCTCTATACGAACCTACGGTGCCAGTGTATCACGACAGGCGATGTCTTGTAGTTGCGTACGGCAGAGCAAAGCAGCAGTAGTGTGTGATCTTCGTTAATTTCTCTACCTTAGATATTGTACCGCATGCATTTTTTCCAGTCTGCATTTATTTATATATTCTGTGATTCGTTGTTACGATATTTTCGATTTACTTCGATATTTTCTATTTTTCGTTGATAAAATTGTATTTGATAGTGGAAGCGTCTTTGGAATTTGTTGAGTATACATTTATGGCATTTTTATGTTGATATTAATCGTATTTAATATGATTGTCTGTACACGTACCTACGCTGGCGGGGCGATACTAATGGCGATGCCCTGTATTTGCGTACGGCGGATCGAAGCGGCACTACAGGAGTGTCCTAGTTAACTTAACTAAACTTAATTTAACTAAACCTAATTCTGTTTGGTATGAATTTAATACCGGTCATCCATTTATTTAATCATACAGTAATTTACTGCTTTCATATCATCGATTTTATTTCAAAATTGTCAATTTCCAATTTTTGAGAATTGTGTTCCTTAATAATATTGTCTTTTGAGTTAGTTGAGTTTACGTTTATGATAATATTATGTTAATCTTATTGTTATTGCATTTGATTGTCTGTGTATATACCTACGCTTCCAGTGCGGCACGACTGGAATGACCTCGTGGTTGTGTTCGGTAGATCGGAGCGATGCTACTGTATTGTCATCGTTAATTTCTATAATCTGGATATTATACTGTAGAGACTCCTTTACAGTCTTCCTTGCATTTCAACTTACTGTAATTTACTGATATGATATATTCAATGTTTCTCAAAATTTTCAATTTTTAGTTTAAAGGATTGTGTTCCTTAGTATCAGTGTCTTTGGCATTAGATGAGTGTACGTTTATGTCAATATATTGTTAAACTTATTCTTTCTTTATACGACGGTCTCTATACGTACCTATGCATCCGCAGTGTCAAGACTGGAGTGGTCTTGCAGCTGCATTCGGTTGAGCGGAGCGACAATACTCTCTGGACATTGCTAGTTTCTTTATTCATAACATTGTACCGTAAGAATTCATTCGTAGTTTCATATTTATTTTTACGTGCAGTAAACTGCTGTTATGATACCATCGATTTTTCAAAACTTTCAATTGTACACTTCCGGAGCGACACGGCTGGAGTGGTCTTGCAGTTGTGTTCGGGGGATCGGAGCTACACTACTCTAAGGTCCTTCCTAATTTCTTTAACCTTAGTATCCTACCGTAGCGTTCTTTCGCTGCTTTCTATTTATTTCTACATAGTGTAATTTACTGTTATGATATTCTCGATCTCCTTTTTTAACTTCCAATCTTTCATTTCCAAAATTGTACTTTTTTGTAAAAGTGCCTTTGGAATTAAAGGAGCCTAACTTTAAGCAAATATTTTGTTAAATTTGTTGTCATATTAAATGATTGTCTGCATGCGTCTAGGGCTAGTAACAGTGTACGGCAGAACAGAGCGGCACTACCGATTGGTCTTCATTAATTCCTTTATCCTTGATTTTGTACCGTATGGGTTCATCCGCAGTTTTCTGTTTATTTCTGCGTTCAGTACCTTACTGCTATGATATTTCCATTTTTTACAAAGTTTCGTATCTGTAACTTTAAAAATTGTGGCTTCCTGTAAAAGTGTCTATGGAAATATTTGAGTGTACGCTTATGAATATATCATCTTAATCCCATTGTGACTTCATGTGACTGTCTGCGTAAGTACCTACGTGTCATGCGCGAGACGGCTGGAGTGGTCCTGCAGTTGCGTTCGGAACTACGGAGCGTCACTGCTTTATGCACTACATTTATTTCTTTAGCCTTGATTGTGTACCGCATGCACTTTCTTCTAGTCGATCATTTATTTATAGATACTGTATGGTACTGTTATGATATTTCCGATTCTCTCAAAATTATCAATTTCTAGTTTATCTAACTGTATTTCTCAGTAAAAGTGCCTCTGAATTAGTTGAGTTTACGATTATGACAATATTTCATTATGCATGTCGTTATTCTATATGCTTGTCTGTATACGCACCTACGCTGCCGGTACAACACGACTATGGATACCTTTTAGTTGCGAAGTCAGATCGGAAGCGACAATAGCGTATGGTCTTTGTTTATTTCTTTAACCGTTCCAATGTATCGTAAGCATTGTTTGTCTGGCTTCCATTTATTTCCACATACTGCAATTTACTTTTATGATATTATCGAATTGTTTCATAATTTCCAGTCTTTAATTTCAATAGCTGTATTTTTCAAGAGAAGTGTCTATGGAATTAGTTGAGTTTACATTTGTGACAATATTGACGTTTGCTTCCTCTTATTTTATATGATTGTCTGTATTCGTATCTCGCTTCCAGCGCGACACGAGTGGAGAGGACTTGCAGTTGCGATCGGTATATCGTAGCGACACTACTATACGAGCTTCGTTAATTTCTTTAACCATAATACTGTAGCGTATGGATCTCTTCCCAGTCTTCCATTTATTTATACATGCTGTATATTTCGGTTATGCTACTTTCGATTTTTTCATAATTTCCAGTCTTTAAATTAAAAATTTGTACATCTTAGTAAAAATACCATTTCAATAGGATATGTCTACATTTATGCAAATATTTTGTTGAATTTTCTGTTGCATAATATGATTTTCTGAATACAAACCTACGCTTCTGCAGCAACACGAATGGAGTGGTCTTGTAGTTGCGTTCCGCAGGTCGGAGCTACTCGACTATACGGTCTTTGTTAATTTCATTATCCTCAATATAGTACCGTAACCATTCTTTCGCCGTTTCCCATTTATTTCTATGCATTTGTTCCCTACTTTGACTTTATTTATGCATTCCGCAACATGCTGTTGTAATATTTTCAGATCTTTTCCCAAATTTGCAATTTTTGTAACAAGAAATTGTATTTCTAAATAATGGTGTCAACGTAATTTCTTGAGTATAGGCTTATGTGATTTATTTGTTACATATTGCTATTTTATATGACTGTCTGTATGCGAACCTCACCAACACCACTGGCGAGGGCTTGCAGTTGCGGAGGCCAGATCGATGCGGCTCTACAGGATGGTTTTTGTTTATTTCTTTATCCATAAGGTTGTGCCGCATGCAATCTCTCGCAAATTTCTATTTAATTCTACATACTGCAATTTACTGTTATGACTTTTTCGCTATTTCCATAACTTACAATTTTAATTTTAAAAACTGTATTTCTTAGAAAATGTTTCTTTGGAATTAGTTAAGTGTAGGTTTATGATAATACTTTGTTTTGCCTTATGGTATTTTTTTATCGTCTGTATACGTAACTACGATGCCGGAGCGAGACGACTGGCGACGCCTTGCAGATGCGTAGAGCAGATCGGAGCGGCACTACTGGATGGACTTTGACAATTTCTTTAACCACGATATAGTACCGTATGCATTTTATCCCAGATTTCCCTTTATTTATGCAGACTGTTGTATATTGTATACGTATTTTCAATTTTTTTTTTAACTTTTAATTCTTAGTCTAAAAATTTTAATTTTTTTGTAACAGTGACTTTGGATTTATTTGAGTGTACGTTTATGACATCAGCTTTTTAATCTTACTGTAATTCTATACGATTGTGCGTCTAGGTACTTACGCTTCCTGGACGACACGACAGGAGTGGTCTTCCAGTTGCCTTTGGTACATCGGAGCGGCGCTATATATAGTCGTGGTTAATTCCTTCGCCCTTCATTTTGAACAGTATGCATTTCTTCGCTGTCTACAATTATGTTGTACATATTGTAATTGAATATAACGATACTTTCGACTTATCTCATAATTTCCAGTTGTTAATTTCAAAAAACGTATTTCGTAGTAAAAGTGTGTTTGGAATTAGTCGACTCTACGTTTATGACATTATATTGTTCAACTTACAGTTGTCTTATACGATTGTCTGTATACGTACGCACGCTTCCTGTGCGATAAGACTGGATTGTTCTTGCAGTTGCGCAAGCCAGATCGGCGAGGTATACTGAAATGCCCTCGTTTATATCGTTAAACTTGATTATGTACCGTTGTCATTTTCCCCAGTTTTCCATTTTCATATACATACTGTAATTTACAGTTATCATAGTTCCCATTTTTTTTTCAAAACTTCAAACTTTTTGTTTTAATAATTACATTTTTTAGGACAAGTGCCATATAAATAGTAGAGTCAACGTTTATAACAATAGTTTGTTAAATTCTATGTTATGTTATATGATTGCCTCTATATGTACCTACGCTGCCGGAATGACGCGCACGGACTGGTCTTGCAGTTTCGTATGGTCCACCGGATCGACATAACTGCATGATCATCGTTAATTTCATTAACCTTGATATTGTACCGTCTGCATTTTTACGCAGTCATCCATTTAATTATGCATACTTTAATTTAGTGTATGATATTTTCGATTTTTATCAAAGTTTTCAATTTTTAGTATAAAAAATTGTTTTCAGTAGCACAAGTGTCTACGGAATTATTTGTTTGTACGATTATAACAATATTATGTTAAATTCTTTGTTATTTTGAACGATTGATGGTATACGTTCCTACGTTGCCAGGGAGACACTACTGGCGAAGTCTTGTGGTTGCGTGCGACAGATCGGTCGGGAGTACTGGATGATCTTTGTTAATTTCTTTATCCATAATATTGTACCGTATGCATTCTCACGCAGCTTTCTGTTTATTTCTACATACAGTAATTTACTGTTATGGTATCTCCAGTTCTATTCAAAATTTTCAATTCGTCGTTTAAAAAATTGTATTTATCAGCGAAAGTGTCTTTAGAATTAGTCGAGTGTACGTTTATGCCAATATTACGATGAAACATATTTTTATTTCACATAACTGTCTTTATACGTACATACGCCTCCGGATCGACGCGCCTGTTATGGTGTTGCAGATGCGTTCGGCATATCGGACCGACACTACGGTATTATCTTCGTTAATTTCTCTATCCGTGATATTGTGCCGAATGCATTCTATCGATGTTCACTATTTATTTCTACATTCTGTGATCTACTGTTATGATATTCCCGATTGTATTCAAACCCTCCAATTCTTTAGCTCAGAAATTGTATTCTTTAGGAGCAGTGAAACATCATAGCAGTATCACACTGTACATACAATTAAATGAAAAACTGAGAATAAATTCTTACCGTACAATATGAAGGTTAATAACATTATCTAAGACCATCCAGTAGTCTCGCTCCGTTCTGTCGTACGCAACTACAAGACCTCGCCAGTCGTCTCGCGCAAACAGCGTTGGTACATACACAGGCAATCATACAAAATAACAATTAGTTCAACAAAATAATGTCATACGGGTACACTGAACTAATTCCAAAGTCACTTCTCCTAAGATGTACATTTTTCTAAGATAAAGATTGAAAATTTTGAACAAAAATCGAAAATATCATAACAGTAAATTACAGAATGTATAAATAAATGGCAAACTGAGAAAAATTCGTACGGTGCAAAATCAAGGATATAGAAATAATCGGAGACAATTCGGTAGTGCCGATCCGACCTGCCGTACCAAACTACAATACCTCGCTAGTCGTGTTGCACCGATGTCGTATGTACATATACAGACAATCATATAAAATAACAATAAGTTTAAAAAATTATCGACACGTACGTACACTCAACTATTTCCAAAGGCACTTTTCATGCACGATACATTTTCTGAAATTAAAAACTTGAAATTTTGAAGAAAATATAAAATATCATAAGAGTATATTACAGTATGGTCACATCAACAGAAAACAGAGACAGAATGCAAACGGTACAATATCAAGGTCAAAGAAATGAACAAAGACCTAACAGCACTATCGCTCCGATCTAGCGTGCGCAACTACAAAACCAATCCAGATATGTCCCACGGGACTCGTAGGTAAGCATATAGACAATCATATAATCTAACAACAAGCTTGACAGAAAATTGTCATATATGTACACTCAACTATTTCCAAAGACACGTTTACTAAGAATTACAAATCTCTAAACAAAAATTTATAATTATGACAAATCGAACAAACCATAACACAGTATTGCAATTTAATACATGACTATGAAAGAACTAATATTGTACAATATTAAGGTTAAAATTATATACAAAGAATATACAGCAGTGACGCACAGATCTCAAGAACGCTACTGCAAGACCGCAGCAGCCGAGCCGCTCCGGAAATGCAGATACGTATGGAGTCAATCCTATAAAATACCCAAGAGCGTAACAAAATATTGTCATAAACGTACACTTAACTAATTCCAAAGATACGATTAATAAGAAATAAAATTTTTTTAAATAAAAATTGGAAACATCGGAGGGAATTAAGGACATCATAACATTAAATTACGGTATTCCTATATAAACAGGGAATTGCGAAAGAGAGAATACGGTATAACATTGTGGTTAAAGGAATTAATGATGACCATACAGTATGCCGCTCCGATCTCCCAAACGCATCTACAAGACCACTCCAGCCGTGACCCCTCGGACGCGTAGATCCGCATACACACACCCGCATAAAAAATAACTATCTTAATAAAATACTGTCACAAACATAATCTCAGCTATATCCATAGACACTTTTACTATGAAATGTATAAATAAATGGAAGACTGGGAAGGAATGCATGCGGTACATTATCAAGGTTAAATAAGTTATCGATGATCCTGCAGTAGTGTCGCTCCGATCTACCGAACGCAGCTACGGGGTCTCTCCAGTCGTGTCGCACAGAAAGCGTAGGTACCTACAAAAGCAATCATATAAAACAAGAATAAGATTAACAAGATAACGTCGTAAACGTACTCTCAAATAATTCCAAGGACACTCTTCCAAGGAAGTACAATCTTTTCTAAGAAAAATTGATAATTACGTAAAAAATAGAAAATATCATAAGAGTAAATTACAGTATGAATAAGTAAATGGAAAACTGGAAAAAGATGCGTGCGGTACAATATCAAGGTTGGAGAAATTAACGAAGACCATGCAGTAGAGTCGCCCAGACCAGCCGTACGTAGCTACAAACAAGACCTCGCCAGTCGTGTCGAAGGATAAAGTCGAAGGATAAAGGAATTGATGGAGACCATCCTGTAGTGTTGCCCGACCTGCCGTACGCAAATACAAGATTGCGCCAGTGGTATCGCTCATACAGCGTAGGAACGTATAGAGACTATGATATGAAATGAAAATAATCTTAACACAATAATGTCATAACGTGCACTCATCCAATTCTGAAGTCGCTTTTACTGAAAAAATACAATTCATTAAATATAAATTGAAAATTTAGATGAAATTCGAAAATATCAAAACATTAAATTACGGTATGTGTAAATAAATGTGAAAATTGGGACAAAATGCACACGGCTCAAAATCATCGTTAACGAAATCAACGAATACCATCCAGTATACCGCTCCGATCTTCCGTACGCAAGTACAGGACCACGGCAGCTGTGTCGCTCCTGAATCGTGGGTTCGTATACAGACAATCATATAAAATAACAATCAGTTAAACAAAATGATGTCACGAACGTGCACTGAACCATTTCCAAAAATACTTGTATTCAGAAAAAAAATTTTTTCAACTAACAATTGACAACTTCGAAAAAAATTGTAATTACCATAACAGTAAATTGTAGTATCAGTATATAAATATAAAATTGAGAAAGAGTTGCATGCAGCTCAAAATCATGTCTTAAGAAATTAACGGTGACCATACAGTAGTGTTGCTCGATCTGCCGTACCATCATTCACTGTTCGTTGTAGATCTTTACCCATTCGTATACAGTCTAACCCTTTACCGTAGGCCATTCCATCGAGAAGCTAACCCGCTACATCGAGGGTATAACTTCGTGTTCCGAGAAGCAAATTAGTAGATATTTTAGTGACGGGCAACTTCATTTCGTGTATGGATTAGAAGATCGGGAGGCAGACTGATCATGAACATTACAGCCCCCTCTGAGAGTCGAACGTCCAAGTGAATATCTTCACCTATCCCGTGAATCCGGGAGTCAACCCAGGAAAACCGAGAAGTAAGTCCGCTAAACAGTATTCGGAGTAGACAGCTTAATTCGAAGTTTGAATATTGAAGGAGCGTTAATAGAAGCGAGTTCAAAGGAACGAATTAGCGTACATTTTAGTGACGGACAACTTAATTTCATGTATGAAACAGAAGATCGAGGGTGCGAAAGTTACCACCATCTTTGAAGGTTGAACGGCTAAGTCTACAGCTTCACTTATCGTATGATTCCTAGAGTCAAACCTGGTATTCCCGGAGCAAATACGCTGTACTGTACTGGCAATGAACACCTTAGTTCACGGTATGAAAAATAACGTACAGATTCACACCATTGTATATCGTTAAATCTGTCATGTAGTCCAACTATTTACCGATTGCCTTAAATTCCGAGATCCTATCCCGCTCCATCGAGAGTGTATCTTCGTGGTCAGAGACACAAATTAGTACACACTTTCGTGTCAGGCACCTGAAGATCAGATATGAGATAGAAGATCGAGGGACATACCGTTTGAGAACGTTGCCACCATCTTTGTCGGCCGACGGGCAAAGTCACTAGCTTCTCCTATCCTGTCATTACGACAGACAAGCCTGGTATTCCAGCAGTAAATCCGCTGCACCGTATTGGCTATAGACACCTCAATCCAGGATTTGAATACTAAGGCAGGCCCGCAAGCCGTTGTAGAACATTACCTATTCGTGCAGGGTTAAACATCGTACAGGATGCCTTACCCTCTGAAGAACTGAACCGCTGTGTCTAGAGTATAACACGGTGTTCAGAGGAACGAACTAGTTTACATTTACTTACGAGCACCTTAATTTCATGCATGACTTAGAAGGTCGGGTTAGGTAATGAAATTAACCGGCAGTATCAATAGTATAATACCGTGTCCAGAGAAAGAAATTAGAGTCCATTTCAGTGACGGACACCTCTGATTGATGAATGAATTGAAAATACGGGGTCCATTCGATCGAGGTAGTCGCCACCTTCTGTGAGAGACGAACAGCTAAGCCAGTGGCTTTACCTATCCTGTGACTCCGAAAGTCAAACGAAATATTCCGGGAGTAAATGCGCTGCGCAGTATTGGCAATGGACACCTAAATTCACGGTTCGCATTTCGAAGTAGAGCGTCAATCCGTTTGATAGCATTACCAATTCGTATGACGTCATACACTTTATCACATACCTTACCTTCCGAGAAACCATCACGCTGTACCGAGAGTACAGCTTCGTGATCAGATATACAAATTAGTATACATTTAGTGGCCGGCACCTTAGCATCATGTACGGATTAGAAGATCTACTGTCAAAACCGTTCGAGATCGTTACCACCTTCTGTGTGAGGCGAACGGCTAAGTCAATAGCGTCTCCTGTCCTATGATTCTGTTGTCAAACCAGGGATACCGAGAGTAAAATCCGCTGAACAGTTTTGACAGTATACAGTTTACTTCACGGTATTTATATTAAAGCACATCATCAAACCGTTGTAAAGCTTTACCTATTCACATACAGTCAAACACTTTACAGAAGACCTCACCATGCATGAAGCTAATTCGCTATATTGAGAGTAAGACTTCGTGTTCAGAGAAGCAAGTTAGTATACATTTTAGTGGCGGGAACCCTATTGTCATGTGTGAGTTTGATAGTCCTGGATCAAACCGTTTGACAGCGTGACCACCTTCCTTGATATTTGAACAGCTAACACAATAGCTTCTTTGGGAGTCGAATTGCTAAGTCAATAGCATCACCTATCCTGTATCTCCGAGAGTCAAACCATGTATTCGGGGAGTAAATACGCTAAACAGATTTTGTAATAGACACATAATTCACGGTATGAATATTAGAGTAGACTGCCATACCGCTGTAGAACGATACCTAATGTTATACAGTCAAACTGTATCCCGGAGTGTTAAGGTGCCCGGTACTAAAATGTCTACTAATTTGTATCGCTCAGCACGAAGTTATACCCTCGGTGCAGCAGATTGTGTGCTCTGAAGGCATGGTATCAGGTTAATAGTATGTCGTTATGACAATTGGTAACGTTCTCAAACGGTTTAAAGTTCTAATTTAATATTCAAATCGTAAATTAACGTGTTTGTAGCCAAAGCTGTTCAGCGGACTCATACCGGGAATACCGGCTTTGACTTCTGAATCGCAGGATAGGTGAAGCTATTGACATAGCAGTTCGTGTCCCACAGACGGTTGCAATGTTGTCGAACGGCTTGACACTTGATCTTCTAATTCAGACACGAAATAAAGGGCGCCGTCACTAAAATATATACTAATTTCTTCCCCTGAGCATCAAGTTATGCTCTCGACATAATGCGTTAGACTTTCGGAGGGTGAGGGATTCAGTAAAACGTTTGACTTTATTCCAATTGTTAACGTTCTCAAATGGAGTGACGCTCTACTTTAATATTAAATAAAATCGCGAATTGAGGATTGTTTTGACAAAACACTTCAGCGGACGTCTTCCCGGAACACCTGGTTTGACACTACGAATCACAGGATAGGTGAAGTTATTGAAATATCCGTTCGTCTCCCACAGAAGGTGGTGACCGCCTCGATCGGTGTGACCCTCGATCGTCTTATTCATACTTGATGTTCATGTGCCCGTCACTAAAATCTCAGCTAATTTATTTCTCTGAACATGAAGTTATACTCTCGATACAGCGTGTTAGGTTCTCGGAGGGTAAGGTCTTCCTTAGTATGTTTGACATTATACTAATCGGTAACGTTGGACAAAGGTTAGGCTCCGTAGTTTTGTAATCCAACCTTGAATTAATGTGTCCATTGCCAATAGCATACAGCGGATTGATTCCTGGAATACATGGTTTGGCTATGTGAGTAACAGTATAGGTGAAGCTATTGACTTAGCTGTACGACTATCAAATATACTTGTAACGTTCTGGGACAGTTTGCCCCTCGATCTTCCAATTCATACATGAAATTAAGGTACTCGTAACTAAAAGGTATTCTTATTTGTTTTTCTGGACACGAAGTTGTACTCTCGATACAGCGAGTTTGGTACTCGGAATGTATGGTCTTCGTTAAAATGATTAACACTATACCAGTAAGTCACAATCTACATGGGTTTGACAGTGTACGTTAATATGTATATCGTGAACGAGGGTGTCAATTGCCAATAATGTACAGCGGATTTACTCACGGAATACCTGGTTTGGCGCTCGGTATAACACTGGATAGGTGTAGCTATTGATTTAGCCGATTCGTCTCTCAGTGATGGTGGCAACGTTCTCAATCCGTTTGTCACTCGACCTTCTAATTCATTGATGCAGTTAAGGTGCCCATCACTGAAACGAATACCACTATCTTTCTCTGAACACGAAGTTATACTCTCGGTGAAGCGGATGACGATAGCGGGAGGCAAAGCTTCGGTAAAACGTTTAACTTTGTACCATATGGCATCGTTCTCTAACTGTTCCACGCTCTACTTTAGTATTCAATCCGTGAACTAAGGTGTCCATTGCCAATAGTGTACAGCGGATTTGCTACGGAATACTTACTTTGACTGTCGGAATCTCAGGATATGTAATGCTACTGACTTAGCTGTTCGACCATCAAAGACTGTGGTAACGTTCTCCAACGGATGAACTCTCGATCTTCTCTTGCATATATTAAGATAAGTTTTCCATCTCTTATAGTATCTAATAATTTCTTTCCTTGAGCACTAAGCATGAGACTCGCTACTGCACGTTAGGTTCTAGGAAGGTGAAGTATCCAGTAAATAGTCTGCCTTTGTACCAATTTGTTGTGTTCTCCAACGGCTTGACTCTGTACTTTAAATTTAAACCGAGAATTATGGTGTATATTGCCAGTACTCCAGAGTGAATTTAATCTCGTAATACCTGGTTCGGCTCTCGGACTCACAGAATAGGCCAAGCTATTGACTTAGCCGTTCGACTCCGAAAGAAGTCGGCATCTTTCTCCATCGGATTGTCAATAGATTATGTAATTTAGACATGAAATTAATGTGCCCTTGACTATAGTGTACACTAATGTGTTTCCCTGATGACGAAGCTGTATTCCAGATACAGCGGGTTAGATTATCGGATGATAAGGCGTTCGGTAGAATGTATGTCTTCATACCAATGTGTGACGTCCTTCATCGGTTTAACACTGTACCTTAATACTCATACAGTGATTGAAGGTATGTTTTGCCAATATTGTACAGCACATTTACTCCCGGAATACCTGGATTGAATTTCGAAATCACAGGATAGGTGATGCTGTTGGCGTAGCTGCTTAACTATGAAGGAAGGTGATCCCATGCTCGAACGGTTTGACATGCGGTCTTCTAAGCAATACATGAAATGATGGCGCCCATCGCTATAATGTATTCTAATGTGTTTCCCTGAAAACGAAGCCAATACTCTAGATGCAGCGGGTATGCTTCTCGGCACGTAAGGCCGTCGGTCATGAGGATGTCTTCATACCATTATGTAAAGTTCTTCAACAGTTTCACACTATACTTTAATTGAGGTGTCCTTTGACAATAGAGTCAAGTGGATTTTCCCCAGAAATGCCTGGTTTGACATTCGGTATCACAGGATATGTGAATCTATTAACTTAGCTATTCGTCTCTGACAGAAGGTGGCATCGTCCTCGAGCGGTTTGACGACCGATCTTTTAATTTATACATGAAATTACGGTGCTCGTCACTAACACTGTATACTATTTCGTACCTCTAATCACGGTGTTATAGTCTGGATGCCGCTGGTCAGTTATTCGGAACGAAGGGAATTCTGTGACAAGATTAATCCTACACGAATACGTATTGTTTTTCATCCGCTTGAAAGCCTGCTTTATCACTATTCCTACCAGGACCTGTCAAATGACCGTCTTTAAATTTTCAATTGGAATTTCTTACATTCAACATAAGTGAATCGCATTTAAAATTTGCGATATTTCCACATATATATGTATGATACATTTTTCAATATGCACTAATTTTTTTATTTTTTATTTTCTGAGAAATATTTGTAGCCTGTCTAGCGTACCACTACCGGTCATTTGACTGGTAGTATAATGTTTGCATTTTTGTAATTGTTTCTCTCTAAGACTCAATGCCAAAACTATAAAGTCGTTACAAACTAAAGGTAATGTAGTTGTGGCAAGATTTTATACGAGAAATGCCGTCCAGAATATGATTTACGCCACATCCAAGTGTTTACAGTTCTCGCTCGCTATCGGGTTAGGGTTGTTTATTTGCTTGATTGATATCCGGTACGGTCCAGATCCGCGAATGCTCTGACGCCATCTTCTCTACTATGGCGTGAAATAAATAAACTTATAACTGAAGGAAATGTATAGACGTCTTCTCACGAATTCAAATCAGTATAGTCTTGCGACACGAACTGAGTGCATCGAAACGTGAAGGTCACAAAGAGCATACTTGGCAGTCTTTTATTATTATTTTTTTGTATTTTAAATCGTATTACGTGTTATAAGTTCAATTTTCAAAGTAGTGATCAAGACTAATAATACGCCGCAGTAAGTTTCACATTTTGTCATTTATTCAGTTTCTTATCAACTTTGATATACATTTTCATATTTTAGTTTTTTTTTCTCCGTTAAAAATTTACCCCAAAATATCCAGACGTTTGTGGAGAGCGAATGTATTATTAGAGGGAATATATGATATCGATGCAGAATGTTCTGCAGATTATCAGGAAATTCAGGATATGGAAAATGGCAATACGAAGAATTATGATCCGTTTGAAACCGACTGGAAGACGAATGAGGACGAACGTAATATTTCGAACGTACGTAGAAGACGAAAGACAAGGAGATTTTTAGTTAGTTCCGGTAGTGAGAATGAGGAAGAGGCAAGCGAAATTGCGATGGTCGGAACTGTTTGGCAGGAAGTAAAAATAGGGTCTAATCCTGGAAGCGCAACTGGTCATATTTTAGGGAAACATCAGGCTCAACTGGTTACAGTAAACGTAATACTGTGAAAGGCGAAGTTAGGACGGCATTTTCTGTGATAATTGATAAGAATATAATCGAACATATATGAAACTGCACAGAAGCAGAGGCAATTGGAGTGTTAGGACATAAATGCAAAGTTAAATGCATTTTTTGCAGCTATGTATGCACGCGACGCACATGGGGCAAAGAATATAGACATAGCAGTTCTATGGAATAGAAAGTTCTTTATTTCTCAAATACTATGAGTAGACATAACTTTACGGAGATTATGAGATTTATTCGATTTGACGACAAAAATCAACGAAGCCAACTATTATAAACCGATAAATTCGGTATGATTTCCGAAGTATGGTACATGATTATTGACTACAGTCAAAATTGTTATAAACCAGGTTCACATATTACTATTGACGAACAATTATTTCCAACGAAAGCCAGATGTAGATTCACTCAATACGTGCGCAATAAACCGGACAAATTTGGTCTAAAATTTTGGTTAGTATCCGATGTACGTAGCAAATACATAATAAACGGCTTTCCATATTTGGGAAAGATGAAAGTAGCGAACCCTCAGTTCTTCTTGAAGAGTTTGTCACTATGAAATTAGCAGAATCGTAAGTAGGATATGGAAAAAATATAACCACAGACAACTTTTTACAAGCCAACATTTAGCAACAAAAGTTTTAGTAAAAAAAAAAAACTACGGTTGTTGCGTCAATTACAGCAAATAGAAAAGAGCTGCCACGACCGGCAAAACTGAAAAACGACGACATGGCACTTTTCTTAATCAAACTCTAATTGCTGAAATAATTGTATGTTGTCAATTTACAAAGCCAAACCAAGGAAAAAAGATCAAATTCTCAGTTCAATGCACAACTCCGTACAAGTTGAAGGATATGACACCCGAACACTGGAGACAATTCAATTGTATAATAGCACCAAATTCGGCGTAGATGTGACCGATCAAATGGCCAGAAATTATTCGGTAAAATCTAAATCTCGGATATGGCATTTGCAGGAATTTTTTAATATCTCGTATTTAGCCGGGATAAATGCATGCGTGTTATATAAAGATACTACGGGAGGAGAAATTACAAGACAGGAATTTCTATTCCAATTGGCAGAAGAACTTGCCATCGAATACCAACAAGGGCTCGGCAATGAGAATCAATCAAAACCCATCACAAGTACAAATACAGGTTCCTGTGAACGGAAAACATGTCAGATAATGTATTGTAAACATTACAAGGCGTACAAAATTTGTCTAAAATGTAAAAAGTACGTATGCGGAAAATGTACAGTTGAGAAGCCCATTTGGAAAGATGCAACGAAAAAGAATAAAATGTAGATTATGTACTCTTGAATAAAAGAAAATATATTTTTATACTGGTAAACTTGCTATTGGTCTGCATTCAGTATTGAAAAATATAAGTTGTGAAAGACTTCTCATTTGACCAGCCGAGGTAGGAATGGGTATACGAGAAATGTTGGTAATGTTGGTAAAGAAATGTGTTAATACTCAAACAGAGATTTGAGGTGTCTACTGCCTATACTGTACAGCTTATTTACTCTCGGCAATTCAGGGTTGACTCTCGTAATCCCAGGTGAAGGTACTGACTTAGCGGATCGATCTTCAAAGTAGGTGGTAACGTTCTCGAAGGTATTGATCTTCTACTCCACATATGAACCTATGTTGACCGTCACTAAAATGTGTACATAATTGTTTCTCTGATCATGAGGATACACCCTCTGAAAGAGCAGGACAGTTTCTCGTAACAATGAGGCCTTGGGTGAAGAGTTCGACTCTATAACAATTGGTAACTCTCTTCAACGGTTTGACGTTCGATCTTGTATCACATACATGAAATTCAGGTGCTCCTCACTAAAATGTATAGTTATTTGTATCGCTGAACACAAGGGTATCCTCTCGATACGACGGCTTATGTTCTCGGATAGTAAGGACTTCGGTGAAGAGTAAGACGTTGTACCAATTGGTAACGCTCTCAAACGGTTTTCCGCTCTACTGTAATATGCAAACCGTGAATTAAGCTGCCTATTGCCAAAACTCTTCCGCCGACTTACTCACAGAATACCTGGGTGGAATGTCCGAATCACTCGATAGATGAAACTATTGACTTATCCGTTCGACTCTCACAGATGATGGAAACGTTCTAGAACTGTATCTCACTAGATTATTCCATTCACACGAGAAAATAAGGTGTCCGTCAATTTAAAATGTCTACTAATTTGATTCCGTGAGGTAGTGAGCCTGACACTCGCTACAACTGGTTAGGTTCGTGGAAGGCAATGTATCCGGTACAAAGTTTGAACATATACAAGTCGGTACCGTTGTACGATAGTTCGAATCTCTATATTACTATTTAAACCGTAAATTAAGGTGTCCACTGCCAGTACTCTTCAGCGGATTTACTTTCGGAATACCCGGTTTGCCACTCGGAATCACAGGATAGGTGGAGCCACTGACCTAGACGTTCGACTTCAAAAGAAGATGGTATTGTTTTCTAACGGTTTGACTTTCGGTTTTGCTATTTCTACATGGAAATGTGGTGTCCGGCTGCTCATATGTCGAATAATTTGTATCCGTGAACAATAAGCAAGACACTCGCTTCTGCGAGATAGGTTCTGGTAAGGGAAGGTATTCGGTAAATAGAATTTGAGTTTAACAACTGGTAATGTTTTTCCTTCGGATTGACCTTCTACTGTAATATTCATACCGCGAATGATGGTGTCTATTGCTAATTCTGTTCTGCGTATTTACTCCTGGAAAACCTGGCTTAGCGCTAGGAAGCGCAGGATGGGTGAAGCTATTGGCCTATCCGTTCGACTCTCAGAATGGTTGGTAACGTTCCCAAATGGTTTGACGCTCTACTGTAATACTCAATTCGTGAATTAAGGTATCTACTGCCAATACTGTACGGCGCATTTATTCCCGTAATATCACGTTTGACTTTCGGAATCACAGAATATATGAAGCTATTGACTTACCCGTTCGAATCTATAAGAAGATGGCAACTTTCTCGAACGGTTTCACCCTCGTCCTTCATATTCATATTGAAATTAAGAACCCGGTCAATGAAATGTTTTATAATCAGCTTCTCTGAACACGAGGATATTCATTTCGATGCGGAGGGTTAGTTTCGCCGAAGGTTAGGCTATCGGTAAAATGTTTAACTGTGTACCAGTATGCATCTTTCAACAATGGTTTGACGGTCGGCTTTAATATTCAAATCGTGAAATAAGGTTACAATTGCCAATACTGTTGAGCGGATTTACCTTCGCAGTGCCTGGTTTGACTCTCGGAATCGCAGGATCGTGTTAAGCTATTAACATCGCTGTTCGTCTCTCGCAGAAGGTGCCAACGTTCCCGAGCGGTTTGACTCCGTACTTTAATATTCATGCCGTGAGTTAAGATTCAATGATACCGTTTGGAAGCAAGTCAAACTCTTTACCGATGGCTTTCACGTCCAAGAATATGACCCGCCGTTTCTAGAGCATAGCTACGTGTTAAGGGAAACACATTATTTTACATGTTAGTGTCCAGTACCTTTACTTTATGAATGAATCATAAGATCGAAGATCAAACCGATCGAGAACGTTGCGACCTTCTGTGTAAGACGATTGCCGAAGTCAATAGCTTCACCTATCCAGTGATTCGGAGAGTCACACCGAGTGTACCTGGAATATGTCGGCTGAGAAGTATTGGCAATAGACACCAAAATACATGGCATGAATATTTAGGTTGAGAGTCAAACAGTACGTGAACATTACCCATTGGTATAAAGTCATTCCTTTTAACGTATACCGTACATTCCGAAAACCCAAGCCGCCTTAGCGATTGTCTTGCTTTGAGTTCACAGGAACGAACTAGCAGACAATTTCACAGACGGACATCTTAATTTCATGTATCAATAGGAATATCTTGTATCAAACCATCTGAGACCGTCACCAATTGGTATAAAGAAATACTCTTTAACGGATGCCTTACCCACCGAGAAACAAGCAAGTTGTATTGAGAGTATATTTTCGGGGATCAGATACACAAATTGGTATACATTTTGGTTGCGAGCACCGTAACTTCATGTACAAATTAGAAGATGGAGCGTTAAGCCGCTCGAGAATGTTGCCACCAACTCTGTGAGACGAACAGATAAGTGAATAGCTTCTCATATCCAGATACTCCGAGAGTGAAACTATGTATTCCGGGAGCAAATCCACTGAACGGTATTAGCACTAGACAGCTTATTTCACGCTTTGAATTTAAAGCAGAGGGTCAATAATTTTGAGAACTTTCCAAATTGCTATAAAGTCAGACGCTTTACCGAAGACCATACCATCCAAAAAAATAACAGGCTGTATCGAGAGTGTAACTTCTGTTCACAGAAAGGAATTTGTATTCATTTCAGTGACGGGGACCATCATTTCAATATGAATATGAAGATGGAGCGTCAAACCATTCGAGAGAGTTGCCGCCGTCTTTGAGATTAGAACATCTAACTCAATAGCTTCACCAGTCCAGGGATTCGGATAGTCAGTCCAGGTATTCCTGGAGCAAATCCGCTGAACAGTACTGCCAACAGACACTCCAATTCACGGTTTGAAATGAAAAGTAAAGCGTCAAACCGTTTGAGACCAACTGCCATACATATACCGTTCAGTGCATTTACTACTGGAATACCTGAATTGCGTCTCGGAATCAAGGGATAAGTGCAGCAATTGACTTAGAAGTGTGACATTCACGGAAGGTGATAACGTTCTCTAACGGTTTGACGCTCGATCTTCTTATTCATACATGAAGTTACGGTGCCCGCCATTAGAAGGTTGTGTAATTTGTTTCACGGAACACGGTGTTATACGCTCAATACCGCGGGTTAGAATCTCTGGAGGTTAAGACTTCGGGAAAGAGTTTCACTGTATACAAATTCGTTACGTTCATCCGCGGTTTGACTCTCTACTTTAATATTCATATCGTGAATTAAGGTGTCTATTGTCATAACTGTTGATCGTACTTGCTGCTGGAAAACACGGCGACACTCTCAGAGTTTCAGGATAGCAGAAGCTACTGACTTGTCCGTTCGACTCTCTAAGAAGCTATTCTGTTAACTGTTACAATCTCAGGCAAGGTGGTCACATTCTCGAACCGCTTTTCCCTAGATCATCGAATTCACACATGATACTAATGTAGCCGTAACCAAAATGTATACAAAGTTGCTTCTCTGAACACGAAGTTATACACTCGATACAATGGTGAGCTTCACGGAAGATTAGCTCTTCGGTGAAGCGTTAGACTCTATACATATAGGTAATGCTCTACAACGGTTCGATGCACTGCTTTAATGATCATATCGTGAAATAAGCTGTCTATTGACAATACTGTTCAGCGGATTATTCCTGGAATACCTGTCATTACTCTCGGAATCACAAGACAGATGAAGATACTGACTTAGACGTCCGACCGTCAATGATGGTGGTGACGTTCTCGAACGGTTTGACCATCGATCTTCTAATTCTTACACGACATTATGGTGCCCGTCACTAAAATGTCTACCAATTTTTTTCGCTAAACACGAAGATATGCCCTCGATACAACGGATTATGTTCTCTGGAGGTAAGGTATCAGGTTAATAGTATGTCGCTATGCAAATTTGTAACGTTCTGAAACGATTTTTCGTTCTACTTTAATATTTACACCGTAAATTAAGGTATCTATTGTCAATACCGTTCAGCGGATTTCCACCTGGAATACCGGGCTTGACTCTACCGAATCACAGAGTAGCTGAACCTGTTGACTCAGCCGTTCGACTTACAAACAAGGTGATAACGTTCTCGAATGGTTTGACCCTCGATCTCCTAATTCATACATGAATTTAATGTGCCCGTCATTGAAATGAATAATAATTTCTTTGCCTGAGCACGAAATTATATTCTCGATACAGAGGGTTAGTTAAGCGGAGGGTAAGTTCTACGGTAAAATTTTTGACTTTATAGAAATTGGGGTCGTTCCCGAACGGTTTGACGCTCTATATTTAATATGCAAACCGTAAACTAAGGTGTCTATTGCCAACACTCTTCAGCGGATGTACTTTCGGATTATCTGGATTGACACTCGTAATCACAGGATAGGTGATACGATTGTGTTATATGTGCGATTTCAGAAGGAAGGAGGTAACGTTCTTGAACGGTTCCCCTCTCGATCTTCTGATACATGTATGCAATTAAGGTGCCCGTCACTATACTTTAAAATGATTTGTTTCCATGTACACGAAGTTATACTCTCGACACTGCGGGATAGGTTCTCGGAGGGTAATAACTTCGGTAAAATTTTTGACATTATACCAATCCGCAACGTTTTCCATCGGTTTGATTCTGCACTTTAATATTTATGTCGCGAAATAGGCTATCTAATGCCATACTGTTCACCGGATTTACTCCCGGAACACCTGGTTTGACTCTCGGAATCACAGCATAAGTGATGTTGTTCTCGTAGCTGTGCGACTCACAAAGAAAGTGGTAACTATCTTGAACGGTTTGCCTCTCGATCATGCTACACATACATGATGATAAGGTGTCCTTCTGCTAAAATATCTTCTAATTTTCTTCCTTCAACGCAAAGCAGGACACTTTGTACAGCAGATTATGTACTCGGAATGAATCGGTAAAACGAATGATTTTATAAAAATTGTTATTGCCACCGACGACATCACTCCGTAGTTTAATACTTATGCAGTGAATTAAAGTGTTTACGGCTAATATTATTCAGGGGATTTACACCAGGAATACAACGTTTGGCTCTATGAATCACAGGATAGGTGAAGCTATTGACTTAGACGCTCGTCGACCACAGAAGGTTATAACGATCTCAAAAGGTTTGACTCCCGATCTTGTATTTCATGCATGAATTTAAGGTGCCGACACTTTAATGAGTATTAATTTAATTTTCTGAACGCGAAGTTATACTCCCGATACAGCGGATTATTCCTTCGGCGTGTAAGGTCTCCAGTAAATTGATCGACTTTATACAAATTGGCATCGCACTCAAACAGTTTGACGCTCTACATTAACATCCTTCCCGCGAATTAAGGTGTCTATTGCCAATATTGCTCAGCAGATTAACGCCCGGAATACCTGCTTATACTCATGCTATCACAGGTTAGATGAAGTTACTGACATAGCCGATCGACTCTCACAGAAGGTGGTACAGTCCTCAATCTGTTTGGAACTCGATCTTCTTGATCATACGTGCAATTAAAGTGCCCATAACTAAAATTTACACTAATTTATATCCCTGAACTCGTAGTTATGCTATCGATACAGCGGGTTAGGTTCGCGAAAAGTAAATGCCCTCGGTGTAAGGTTTCAGTGTAAAATTTTATACATACTGTAATTTAATATTATGATACTTTCGATATATTACAATATTCTAACTTTTTATTTTAAGAAATTTTATTTCATTGCAAATTTTCCTTTTGAATTAGTTGAGCTTACGTTTGTTCCCGTATATTGTTAAGCTTGTTGTCATTATATAATATTGTCTGTATACGTACCAACCCAGCCGGAATCGACCAACCAGACGACTGTTGAGGTTTTGTAGTTGTACACTGCAAGTCGAAGCGTCACAACCGTATTGTATCAGTTAATTCCTTAACCTTGGTTTTGTACCATATACATTCTGTCGCAGTTTTCTATTTATTTGTAAATGCTGTAATTTATTGTTATTATATTTTCGATCTTCATCGAAATTTTCAATTGGTATATAAAAAAAAATGTATTTCTAAGTATAAGTGCCTTTGAAATTAGTTGAGTATTTGTTTATGACATTATCTTGTGAAAAATGTTGCTATTTTATATGATTGTCTGTATAAATACCTACGCTGTCGGAGCGACACGGCTGGAGTGATCCTGTATTTGCGATCGGTAGATCGGAGCGAAACTAGGGTATGATCTACGATAACTTCTATTACCTAGATATTGTACCATATGCAGTTCCTTCCGTGTTTGCTATTTATTTCTAGGCACTTTAATATATTGCTCTGGTTTCTTCGATTTTGTCTCAATTTTTATTTACGAATTTTAAAAATTGTATTTTTTTTAAGAGCGCCCTTGGAATTTCTTGAGTGTACGTTAATGACCATACCTTGAATAATTTGTTGTTACATTGTGTGAATGTCTCTATACGTACCTACTATCCCGGAGCGACACGGCTGGAGTGGGATAGTAGTTGGTTACGTTATATCGGATTGTCGGCATACCGTACTTGACCGTATGCATAGCATCGCACAGGATCGTTACGATCGGAGAGTACTTGATGTTACGTACGGTACTTCGGAGCGACACTACTGCATGGCGTTTGTTAATTTCATTAACCTTGGTTTTGTACCGTATGCATTACCCCCATTGCCCTATTTATTTATGCAAGCTGTAGTTTACTCTTATGATATTTTCGATTTCTGTCAATGTTTTCAATTTTTAATTAACAAAATTTGTTTTCCTTATGAAAAGTGGGTTTGGAATTAGTTCAGTGTACGCATACGACAATATTTTGATAAACTGATTGCTATTTCATATGATTTTGTTTTAGTTGTATCCAAATTATATTCTGTTTACATTATATTCTGCATAGTGTAGTTTACTGTCACGATATCATCAATTTTATTCAAAATTTTCAATTTTCGGTTTAAAAGATTGTATTTATCAGTGAAAGTGTCTTTGGAATTAGTCGTGTGTACATTCATGCCAATATTATGATGAAACTTATTTTTATTCAACACAATTTTCTTTATACGTACATACGCTTCCGGAGCGACACGCCTGTTATGGTCTTGCTGTTGCGTTCGGCATATGGGACCGACACTACGGTATTATCTTCGATAATTCCTCTGACCTTCATATTGTGCCGAATACATTCTTTCGATATTCACAGTTTATCTCTCCATTCTGCTATCTACTGTTATGATATTTCCGATGTTATTCATATCCTCCAATTTTTTAATCCAGAATATGTATTTTTCAGGAGAAGTGAAAATATCATAGCAGGAACTTACAGTATGTACAAATAAGTGAGAAACTGGGAAAAAATTCTTACTGTACAATATCAAGGTTAAAAACATTATCGAATGCCATCAGTAGTGTCTCTGCGATCTGCCGTACGCACCTGGAAGACCAGTCCAGCCGCGTCACACCGGAAACGTAAGTACATTTACAGACAATCATATAATATAACAGCAAGTTTAACAGAATTATGTGATTAAGGTACACTCAACTGAAAACAAAAGCACTTATACCTAGATGTTCAATTTCTCAAAATGAGGATTGAAAATTTCGAATGAAATCGAAAATAAAATAACAGTAAATCACAGACTGCATAAACAAATTGAAAACAGGGGAAAACATGCATACGGCAAAAAATGAAGGTTAATGAAATTAACGTGGATCATCCAGAATTGTCGCTCCGATACGTTGAACGCACCAACAAGATAACTACATCCCTGTAGTATCGGAAGCGTAGGTACGTAGACAGGCCCTCGTATAAAATAACAGTAAGTTTAACAAAATAATGTCATAAACGTACAGTTAACTGTTTGTAACGACTGTTTTACTGAGGTAAACAATATTTTAAACTACAAATTAATAATTATGCAGAGGATAGAAAATATCATAACAGTAAATTACCGTATGTATAAATAAATGGAAAATTAACGAAGATCATCCAGTAGTGCAAATCCGAACTGCCGTACGCAGATGCCAGACGTCGCCAGCGCTGCAGTTGTGACAGCGTACGTACGTATAGAGGCAATCATATAAAGTAACAAACAATTTCAGAAGATATTGCCATAAACGTACACTCAACTAGTTACATAGACAATTTTCCTAAGAAATTCAATTTCTTCAACTAAAAACTGTAATTTAAAAAAAAAATCGGAACATTCAAGGCAGTAAATTATAGAGTGTGTAAATAAATTGAAAAGGTATGAATAGATGGATACGGTTCAAAATCGTTGTTAATGATGATATCGAGAACATGCCGAACGCCGCACCGATCTGTTGTACGCAACTTCAGGTATGAATAAGAAGATCGAAAGTTACACCATTCGACAACGTTACCACTATCATTGGGAGTCGCACTGATAAGGCTGTACCTTCACATATCCTGTGATTCCGAGATGCAAACAAGTCATTACGGGAGTAAATCCGCTGAATTACATAGGTAATTGACACCATAATTCACGATATGTACATTAAAGCAGCGAATCAAACTGTCGGAGATCATTATCAATTGGAATAGAGTCGCTCTCTTTACCGAATGCCTTACCTTTCGAGAACGTAAGGCGCTGAATAGAGATCATAATATCGTGCTCGAGGAAAGAAATTAGTTTACATTTTAGGGATGAACGCCTTATTATCATTTAAGAATTAGAAGAGCGAGCGTCAAGCCGTTCCATATCTTTACCACCTACATCAAAAGCCGAACCTCTAGATCAATAGCTACACTTATCCTCTGACTCCGAAAGTTGTACAAGAATTCCGCGATTCAATCCGCTGTACACTACTGGCCACTGGCACTTAATTCACAGTATGAATATTAAGGTAGGGCGCCAAACCATTGTAGAACTTTCCCTAATGTTGTAGAGTAAATTTTTACAGAAAGCCTTACCTACCGTGAACCAAACGCGCCGTATCGAGAGTATAAACTCGCGCTCAGAGAAGCACATTACTTTACATGTAGCGACAGGCACCTCATCTTCATGTTTGGATTAGAAGGCGTAGAGGCAAACTGTTCCAGAACGTTATAACTATTGTTAAGAGACGCA
The DNA here is from genome assembly GCF_051020765.1 of Lasioglossum baleicum. Taxonomy (NCBI): domain Eukaryota; kingdom Metazoa; phylum Arthropoda; class Insecta; order Hymenoptera; family Halictidae; genus Lasioglossum; species Lasioglossum baleicum. The sequence continues at coordinate 27,068 of NW_027470229.1, forward strand.
CAGCTTTGTCATTAGATTCACATATCCTCTGATTTCGAGAGACAAATCAGGTATTTCGAGAGTAAATCCTCTGTAAAGTATTGGAAATAGACACCTTCATTAACGGTATGAATATCAATGTACAGAGTAAAACCGTTGTAGAACGTTACCTATTGCTATAGAGTCAAATTTTTACCGAAGGCATTCCTTTCCGGGAGCATCACCCGCTGCATCGAGTGTATAACCTCGTGTTCAACGAAACAAATTGGTCAACATTTTAATTACAGGGACCATAATTTCATGTATGAATTAGAATATCGAGGGTCAAATCGTTCGAGAACGTTGCCTCCTTCTTTGAGAGTCGAACATATAAGTCAACAGTTCCACATATCCTGTGATTCAGAGATTCATACCAGGTAATCTGAGGCTAAATTCGCTGAAGAGTATTAGCACAGGATACCTTAATTCGCGGAGTGAATATTTGAATAGAGCGTCAAACTGTGTGGGAACGATACTATATCATACAAAGTCAGACGTTTTACCGAATTCCTTATCGCCCGTGAGCCTGACCCGCTGCAACGAGGGTATAAATGCGTTTCCAGATACAGAAATTAATATTCATTACAGTGACGGGCATCTTATCTTCGAGTATGAAATAGAATATCGAGGGAAAAATCGTTACAGAACAACAACACCTTCTTTGAGATTCAAGCGGCCAATTCAAAAGCTACACCTATTCTGGGATTCCGAAAGTCGAGCAAGGTATTCCGGAAGAAAATCCGCTGAACAGAAATGGCAATAGACACCTTAATTCACGGTATGAATACTAGAGCAGAGAGTTAAACCGTCGGCGAACATTACTAACTTGTATTAAGTCATTCTCTTCACCGAATACCTTACCTACCGTGAACCGAACCTCTGTGTCGTGGGCCTTGATTATTATTTACAGAATCAAATTAGTTGACATACCGGTAGACAGACTCCACGTTCTAATGAATAAATATCAAAATCAAGAGACAATCCGCTTGAGAATGTCACCACCTTCTTTAAGAGACGAATGGTTAAGTCAACTGCTTCACCTATCCAGTGGCTCCGAGAGACAAACTAGTTGTTCTGAAAGTAAATATGCTGTACAGTATCGGCATTAATAGCGGTACTTGCTAAAGTAAATGCTAAAGTACAGTGTAACATTGATGTGCATCGTTACCTATTGGTATAGGGTATAACTTTTCACCGAAGGCCATACCTTCCGTGAAGATGACACACCGTATAGAGAGTATAACTTCATGATCAGAGAAGCCAAGTGGTATCCAATTCAGCGACGGGCACCTTCATTTCCAACATTAATTAGAGGGTCGAGTGTCAAACAGGTCGGGAACCTGAGCACCTTTGTTGACAGCCGAACGGCTAAATCAATGGCATCACACGTACTGCGATTCATACAGTCAAACTAGGCATTCCGGGCGCAGATGCGCTGAAGTGAAATGGCAATAGACACCTTAATGCACGGTACGAATTTTAAAACAGACCGTCATCCCGTTGTAGACCGTTACCTACTGCTATAGAGTCAAGCGCATTACCGATAGACACCTCGGAGGAGCTAACCTACCGCTTAGAGTGTATAACATCGAGTTCAGAGGGACAAATCAGTATCAATTTTAGTGAGGGGTAAAGCAACTTCATGGGCGGATATGAAGGTTCATGGCGAAACCGCTGGAGAACGTTGCCGCCTTCTGTGAGATTCGAACGGCTAAGCCAATCGCTTCACCCATCCCATGATTGAGAGAGACAAACCAGGTATGGGTGGAGTAAATCCGCTAACGGTATTGCCAATAGACACATCAATTCACGGTTTGAATGGTAAAGAAGAGCGTCAAACCGTCTGAGAGCATTGCCAATTGGAATAAAGTCAAACATTTTACAGATGTCCTTACCTACGGAGAAGCTAACTCGCTGCTTCGAGAGTGTAACTTCGTGATCAGAGGAAGAGATAAGTCCTCATTTCAGTGACAGGCACGGCAACATCATGTATGAATTAGAAAATTTTGTGTCGAACCGTTCAGGAACGTTACCACATTCTGTGAAAGATGAACGGCTATGTCAATAGCTACACACATCCTGTCTTTCAGAGAGACAAATCAAGTATTGCGGAGTAAATGGGCTGAACAGTTTGGAATGATCACCTTCACACACGGTATGAATATTAATGTAGAGAGTCAAACCGTTGGAGAACATAACCAATTCGTAAAAGGTCATTCCTTTTTCCGAATAGCTTGCCATCTGTGATTCTAACATGCTGTAGGGAGTATTATGCTTGGTATTCACAGAAACATATTAGTCAACATTTTATCAGACGGACGCTTTATTTTCATTCTTGAATAGCAAAATCGAGAGTCAAACCGTTCGAGATCATTACCACGTTCCTTGTGTACCGTAGAGTCACGTCGATAGCATCAACTACCCTATGATTCCATGAGGCAAGCCTGGTATTCCAGTAGTAAATCCGCTGATCAGTATTGGCAATAGCCACCATTTTCCACGGCATAAATCAATTTATATCAATTTGTAACATGTCAAACTTTTCACCGGATATCTTACCTTCCGGGAATCGCACCCGCACGCTATATCGATGGTGTATCATCGTGTTCGGCGGCACAAATTAGTACCCATTTTCGAGACGGGCACCATAGTTTCAGATGTGATATATAATTACGAGGGACAAACCGTTTGAGAACGTTAGCACCTTCCTTGTGAGTCGCACAGAAATGTGAATAGCATCACTTATTCTATTATTCCGAGGGTCAAATCAGGTACTGCGGTAGTAAGTCCGTTGTACAGTTTTGCAATAAACACCTTCATACACGGTATGAATGCTAAAGTAGTGCGTCAAACCGCTTGAGAGCGTTACCAATTTGTATAAAGTCAGCCTCCATACCAATTACCTTTTCTTCCGAGAACCTATCCCGCAACACAGATTGTGTTGGTTAGTGTTCACGGATACAAATTAGTAGTCATTTTAACAAGCAGAAGTCATATATTCATGTATGAAGAGAAAAACAAACAGTCAAACCTTCGGGGATGATTCCACCTTCTTTGAGAATGAAACAGCGAAGTCAATTTCTCCACCCATTCTGTGATCCCTAGAGCAGAGACAGGTATTCCAGGAGTAAATCTGCAGAACAGTACTCACAATAGATACCATAATTCACTGTATGAGTATTAAAATAGGGTGTCAATCCGTGGGCGAACATTACCAATACGTATTAAGTCATTCTTTTTACCGAATACTTCACCTCCCGAGATCTTAACAGGCTGCAGCGAGCGTCTCGCTTGTTTCACACGGAAACAAATTAGTAGACATTTTAGCGGACGGACACCACGTTTATGTGTATAATTATCGACATTGAGAGTCAAAGTGTTCGGGAACATTGCCACCATCTTCCAACGACGCACAGCTGGGACAATAGCATCACATATTCAGTGACTCCGAGAGTCAAACCAGTTATTCCTGGAGTAAATCCGCTGCACAGTATTGGCAATAGACACCATAATTCACGGCTTGGATACAAAAGCAGACAGCCAAACGGTTGTTGAATGTTAACTGCTTCTATTGAGTCAAACATTTTACCGATAGCACAACCTACGGAGACGATAATCCGCCGTTTCGAGAGTATAACTTCGTATTCATAGGAAGAAATTATTAAACAATTTTTTTAACGTCACGTTAATTTCAGTATGAACAAGAAGATCGACAGTAAAGCCACACGAGAACGTTGCCACGCTCTTTGAGATTCGAACGGCTAAGTCAAGAGCTCCACCTATCCTGTGATTCCGAGGTTCTAACCAGATACTTCTGAACTGAATCCAATTAACTGGGATGGCTTATGACACCTTAATGCACGGTATGAATGCTTAAGAGGAGCGTCAATAATTATTAGTTCGTTACCAATTAGTATAAAGTCAAACGCCTTACCGAAGGCCAAACCAACGGGAAGCTCAGCCCGCTGTATCGGGAGTATAACATAGGGTTCAGAGGTACAAACTAATATACATATTAGTGACGGGCACCTTAATTTCATTTATAAATTACAAGATTGTGGGTAGAAACGATCTTTATCACCGTAGTTGAGAATCGAACGCGTTAGTTGTTAGCTTCACTTGCCCCTTGATTACAACAACATACTACCATACATTATAGAGACGGCACCTTAATGTCATGTATGAATTAAAAGATCGATGATCAAACCGATCCTGAACGTTACCACCATCATTGAGGATCGAACGGCTAAGCCAATAGCTTCTCCTATCCTGTGATTTCTACAGCCAAATGAGGTATTCCTGGGGTATATCCCCTGAATGATATTCAGAGTAAGCACCTTTATTCACGGCATGAGTATTAAAGTACGGAGTCAAATCGTGGGAGAACGATTCCAGTTGCTATAAATTCATACGTCTGACCGGAAGCATGACCGCCCGAGAATCTATCCCGCCGTATCGAAAGTGTACCTTTGTGTGTAGAGAAACACATTAGTGTACATGTTAGTGACGGCGCCATAACTTCATGTATCAATTACAAAATTGAGCGCCAAAGCGCTCGAGAACGTTGCTTCTCTCTTGGAGTGACTAACGAATATGTCAATAGCTCCTCCAATCCTGTAATTCCGCGAGTAAAACCATGTAATTCGGGAGTAAATGCTCTGTACGGAATTGGCAATTGACACCTTAATTCGCGGTTTGAATATTACAGTAGAGCGTCGACGGCTTGAGAGTATTACCAATTGATATAAGGACAAACGATTTACCGAAGGACCTACCTGCCTTGAACCTCACCAGCGATATCGAGAGTATAAACTCGTGTTGACAGAAAAAAATTGGTATTCATTTCAGTGGCGGGAACCTTATCCTCGATTACGAATTAGTAGATCATTGGTCAAACGGCTCGGGAACGATGCCACCTTCTGTGAAATTCGAACGACTAAGTGAATAACTTCAAATACCCAGCGATTCTGAGGGCCAAACCAGGTATACTGGGAATAAATCCGCTGCACAGTGTTGGCAATGGACGCCGTAATTTTCGGATTGAATATTAAAGTGGGGCGTGAAACCGCTTGAGATCGTTACCAGTTGGTATACAAACAAACGTTTTTCCGAAGGCCTCACCATCGGTGAAATTAACCCGAAGTATCTGAAGTATAACTTCGTGTACAGAGAGGCAAATTATTGTATAGGTAGTGACAAGCACCATAATTTCATGTATTATATAGAAGATTGAGAGTCAATCCGTTAGAGAACGATACCACCTTCTTTAGTAGTCGATCGGCAAAGTAAATAGCTTCACCTATACTGTGATACTGAAATTCAAACTATATATTCCGGGAGTAAGTCCGTTGAATAATATTGGCATTAGACACATTATTTTCCGGCTTGAATATTATAGTAGAGCGCTGAACCATTTCAGAACGACACCAATTTGTATCGAGTAAATCGTTTTACCGAAAGCCTGACCTGTCCTGAATCTAATCCGCTGTATTGAGAGCATTTCATCGTGTTCCGTGGAACAAGATGCTGTAGATATTAGCTGCGGGCACCGTAATTCCATGAATGAATTCGAAGGTCGGGGATTAAACCGTGCGAGAACTTTACCACCTTCCTTGAGAACAGAGCGGCTGTGCCAATAGCTTCACATACCCTATGATTCCGAGAGACAAATCAGGTATTCCGAGGGTAAACCTGCAGTTCTGCATGTGCATTAGGGACACTACATCACGGTATCAATATTAAATTACACAGCTAATCCGTTGTCGGAAGTTACCTACTGCTGTATAGCAAAACTTTTAACAGAAGGCCTTACCTTCCAAGATGTTAACCCGCTGTATCGAGAGTATAACTTCGAGTTCGGTGAAGCAAATTCGTATGCACTTTAGTGTCCGGAACGTTAATTTCATGCGTCAATTATGAATATCAAGCGTCAAACAGTTCGAGAACGTTACCACCTTCTTTGAGTATCGCACAGCTAAGCCTATAGCTTTACCCATCCTGCCACTCCGACAGTCAAATCTGGAATTCCATGAGGTAATCCGCTGAAGAGTTTTGGCTTTTGTCTCCTTAATTCACGGTTTGAATATTGAAATAGGGCGTCAATCCGTTTGAGAAAGCTAGCAAATGATAGAAAGTCAAACCTTTTACCGAAGGCCATACCGTCCGTAGAACTAACCCGCTGCTTCCTCGAGAGTATAACTTCGTGTTCAGGAAAGAAATTTGTATTCGTTTGAGTGATGACACGGTTAGTTCATGTATGCATTTGAAAATCGAAAGTTATACCGTTCGAGAGCGTACCAACTTCTGTAAGAGACGAACGGCTCCGTCAATAGCCACACCCATATTTCTGATTCCGACAGTCAAGAATCGTATTCCAGGAGTATATCCGCTGAACAGCATTGGCAACAGTCACCTTATTTCATGGTTTGAGTATTAAAGAAGAGAGTAAATCCGTTGGGGAAGAAAACGAATTGGTATAACGTCATACTTTTTACCGAATGGCTTAAATTCCTAGAACGTGACCTGCAGTATCGAGTATCATGCTTAGTACTTACGGAAACAAACTTGTAGACCATTTCGCAGACTCACAGCTTTTTTTAATGTATGAATAGGAAAACCGACCGTCAACCAGTTCGGGATCGTTACCACCTTCTATGAGAGTCGAACGGCAAATTCACTAGCTTCACCTATACTTGTTATTCCGAGAGTCCACTGAACATTATTGGAAATAGAAACCTCAATTCACGGTTTGAAAGTTAAAGTAGAGCGTCAATACATTCGAGATCGATACCATCTGCTTTAAAATCAAACTTTCTGCAGACGACCTTACCCTCTGAAATCTTAACCAGCTGAATCGAAAGTATAATATGGTGTCCAGAGAAAGAAATTAGAGTCCATTTCTGTGACGGGCAGCTCAACTTCATGTATGAATTGAAAGATCAGGTATCAATCCGTTCGAAACAGTTGTCACCTTGTGTGAAAAACTAACGGCAAAGTAAAGAGCTTCACCCATGCAGTCATTCTGAGAGTGAAACCAGATAATCCGACGGTAAATCCGCTGAAGAGTATTGGCAATAGATTCCCTAATTTGCGGAGTCTATATTAAAATAGTGCGTCACACCGTGTGAGATTGTTACCAATTTCTATAAAGTCAAACGATTTACATAATGCCTTACCATCCGAGAAGTTAGCCTGCTGTATCGAGACTATAGCTACGTCATTAGGGAAACACATTACTATTCAATTTACATAAGTCACCATAAATTCATGTTTCAAATGGAAGATCGAGGCTTAAACTGATAGTTAACATTACTACCTTCTGTGAGAGCCGAACGGCTGTGTCAATGGCTTCATCTATCATTTCATTCCAAGAGTCATACCATGTATTCCGGGAGCAAATACGGTGGACAGTTTTGGCAATAGCCCTCTCAATTCGCGGCATGAATAATAAAGTGGAGAGTCCAACTGTGGATGGTCGTTGCGTACAGTTATAGACTCAAACTTATAAACAAAGGCTTTAACTTCCGAGAAGCTATTGCGCTGTATCTAGAGTATAACTACGTGTGCAGGGATGCAAAGTAATGTACATTTTAGTGACGAGTATCTTAATTTCATGTATGAATTAGAAGACCAATTGTTAAACCGTTCAACAATGTTACCACATTCTTTGAGCGACGAACGGCTATGTCACATACCTTGGGGTTCCCAAACTTAAACCTGGAAGTAAATGCGCTGTACGGTCTTGGCCATAGACACCACAATCCACGGTTTGAATATTAGAGCTGGCCGTCAAGCCGTTGTAGAACATTACCTATAGGTGTGGGGTCAAACTTCTTTCACAATGCCCTACCCTCCGAAAAACTAACCCGCTCTATCAGGAGTATAACACCGTGTTCAGAGGCACGAACTAGCGTACATTTACTGACGAGCACCATAATTTCGTGCCTGAATTAGAAGTTCGAGGATCAAACCATTCGAGAACTTTGCCATCTTCTGTGAGATACGATCTGCGAAGTCACTAGCTCTATCTATCCAATTATGCTGAGAGTCAAACCTGGTATTGCTGGAGTAAATTCACTGAAGATTATTGGCAATAGTCACATTATTTCACGGTTCGAATAGAAATGTAAAGCGTCAAACATTTGAGAGCATTTCCAATTGGGATAAAGTCAAACACCTTGCCGATGGCGTTACCTTTGGAGGAGCAAACTCGCCGTGCCGAAAGTATAACTACGTGTTCAGAGAATGAAATTGGTATTCATTTCAGTCACGGGCACCGTAACTCCATGTACGAATTAGCAGATCGACGCTCAAACCGCTCGACAACGTTGCCACCTTCTTAGAGACGAACGGCTAAGTCAATAGCTTCACCCATCCACCGATTCCGAAAGTCAAACCAGCTGTCCTTGGAGTATATCCGCTGAAAGGTAGTGGCAATAGGCACCGTAATTCCGGTTATGAATGTAAAGTACAGCGTCAAACCATTTGAGAGCGCTACAGATTGGTATAAAGTAAACGTTTTAACCATGGCCTTACCTTCCGCCAACCTCACCCGCTTCATCCAGAGTATAACTACGTGTGCATAGAACGAAATTAGTATTGATATCAGTGACGGGCACCTTAGCATCATCAACGAATCGGAAAATGGAGGGACAAACCTTTCGAGAACGTTAGCACCTTCATTGAGAGTCGAACTGCTAAGTGAATAGCATCACCTATCCAGAGATTCCGAGAGTCAAATCAGGTACCACGGAATTAAATACACACTACAGTGCTGGCAATAGACATCTTAATTTGCGGTAAGGATATTAGAGCATACAGTCACACTGTTGCAGAAGGTTTCCTATTGTTATGGAGTCAATCTTTCTACCGAAAGTCTTCCCTTCCGAGAAGCTAACCCGCCGTAACAGGAGTATAACTTCGTGCTGAGAGAAACACATTTGTATACATTTTAGTGATGGACACCGTAGTGTCATGTATGAATTTCAAAACCAATGGACAATCCGTTCGAGATTGTTACCAACGTCTTTGAGATTCGAACAGTTCAGTCAATACGTTCACATATTCTGTGGTTCCGAGATTAAAACCGGGCACACCGGGATTAAATCCGCTGAAAAGGTATTGGCAATAGACATATTAATTCACGTTTCGAATATTAAGGTCGAACGTCAAATCTTCATAGAACGTTACCTATTCGTATGGCGTCAAACTTTTTACAGAAGGTCATACGTTCCGCGAAATCCAACCCGCTGCAGCAAGGGTCTTGCTCAGTGTTCAAGGAAGCAAATTGGTAGTATTCACTCCAGGAATACATGGATTGACTCTTAGAATATTGGAGTAGGTCTTGCTATGGACTTAGGCGTTCGTCTCACACAGAAGGAGGAAACATTCTGCAACGCTTTGACTTTCGATGTTGATATTTACATACAAACATGTTGTGTTTGCCCTCTAAGATGCCAACTAATATGTTTCCGTCCACATAAAGCAGGACACTCGCTACAGCGGGATAGGTTCTCGGGAGGAATGGCATTCGGTGAAAGGAATGACTTTTTGGGCATGTGTTATGTTCACCGTCAGTTTGACTTCTACATTAATACTCATACCGTGAATTGAAGTCTCCAATGGCCATTTCCGTGCAGCGGAGTTTACTCCAGGGATACCTGGTTTGATGCTCGGAATCACAGGATACGTGAAGCTATTGACTTAACCGTTTGAATCTCAAAGGGGGATGGGGGTAACTTTCTCGAACGGTTTGACCCTCGATCTTCTAGTTCATACTTGAAATTCAGCTGCCCGTCACTAAAATGAATGCTAATTTGTTTCCCGAAACACGAAGTTATACTCTCGATACAGCGGGTTAGGTTCTCGGCTGGTAAGGTCTTCGGTAGGATGTTTGACTTTATACGAATTTGTAACGTTGTCAATCGGTTTGACGCTCCACTGTAATATCCTAACAGCGAACAATGGCGTCCATTGCCAATATTATACGTCGGATTTACTCCCGATCAACCTGGCTTGACTATCAGAATCACAGGACAGGTGTAGCTATTCACTCAGGTGTTCGACTCTCAAGGAAGGCGGAAACATTCACGGACGGTTTGACCTCAATATTGCTATATACGCATGAGAAAAATGTGTCCGTCTGCCAGAATGTCTATTAATTTGATCACCTGAAAATTATGCAACGCTAACACTGCAGCGGTTTGGTTTCACGGAAAGTAAGGTATTGGATAAATGGAATGGCTTAATTCTGAGTGGTAATGTGCTCCGGCGGTGCTACTTTCAACCATAATATTCCGGACGTGATTTAAGTTGTCTATTGCCAACACAGTTCAGTGGATTTAATCCCTTGTTTGACTCTCGAAACCACAGGACAGATGAAGCTATTGACATAGCCGTCCGTCTTACACAGAAGGTGGTAACGTTCTCCAACGGTTTCACCCTCGAACTTCTTATTCATAATTGAAATTATGGGGCCGCACTACCAAAATGGGTACTAATTTCATTCTCTGAGCACGATGTTATACTCTCGAAACTGTGTATTATCTTCTCCGAAGGTTAGGCCATCGGTAAACTGTTAGACTTTATGCTAATTGACAATGCTCCAACACGCTTTGACGCACTACTTCACTGTTCAAACCTTGAATTCAGGTGTCCATTGGCAATACTGTTGAGCGGATTTACACCAGGAATACGTGGTTTGACTCTCTTAGCCACCAGGATAGGGGCAGCTATTGACTTATCGCTTCGCGTGTCACAGAATGTGGAAACGTTCTCGAACAGTTTGACCCTCGATCTTCTAAGCCATACATGAAATTAAGGTGCCCGTCACTAAAATCTGTACTTATTTGTTCCTCTGAACATGTTATAATCTCAGTATACCGTGTTAGGCTTTCGCAGGGTGAGCTATTCAATAAAATGTTCAGTAAAAGATTATACAAATTTGTAACGCTCACAAACCACTTCACGCTGTTTACTAATATTCTAACCGTGAAATATGGTGTCTATTGTCAATACTGTTCAGAGAATTTACTTCCAGAGTACCTGGTTTAACACTCGGAACCACAGGATACGTGAAGCTATTGACTTAGCCTTTCGACTCACAAAGAAGTGGGTAAAGATCAGAAACGGTTTGACTGTCGTTTTGATATTCATACATGAAAATTGTCCGACAGTTAATATGTGTAGTGATCTTTTTCCGTGAACGTTAAGCACGGCACTCGCTGGAGCATGCTATGTTCTCATTCAATACTGTATTCGGTGAAAAGAATGACTTTTTACGAATTGGTAATGTTCTCCGACGGTTGGATTCTGTGCTTCAATATTCATACCGTTCATAGTGGTGTGTACTGCAAAACAGTTCTGCGGCTTTTCACTAGGGGTACCTTTTGTGACTCTCGGTATCACAGGATAGGTGAAGCTATTATCTAAGCTCTGTGCGACACACAAGAAAGATCGTAACGTTCTCCAGCGGATTCACAATTGATCATCATATTCATACATGGAAATAAGGTCCCCGCACCACAATGTGTACTAATCTCTATCCCTGATGACGAGGTTACTCTCTCGATACAGCGAGCTACGTTCGTGGAAAGTATGGTCTTCGGTTAAACGTTTTTCTGTATAGGAATTGAATACGTAGTCGAACGGATTGCCTCCCTACTTTGATATTCATACCGAGAAGTGAAGCGTTTATTGCCAATACTGTTCATTGAATATACTCACGGAATAACTTGTTTGGCTCTCGGAATTTGGCTCAGGATACCTGAAGATGTTGCCTTAGCTATGAGACTCGCAACAAAGGTGTAAACGTTGTTGGAAGGTTATACCATCGATTTTCCTATTCATACCGGAAATTAAGGCGCATGTCACTAAAATGTATACTAGTTTCCTTCCCTGCACACGAAGTAATACTCTCGATTCAACGGGATATGTTCTCCAATGGTAAGGACTTCGGTAAAAAGTTTGACGGTATACCAATATGTAACGTTCTACAACGGTGTGACATACGTAACTAAAATAAAATCCGCGAATTGAAGTATCTATTGCGAATTCAGTGTAGTGCATTTATTCTCGAAATAACTAGTTTGACTTTCGGTATCACTGGATATATGAAGCTATCGACTTAGCCGTTGAAATCTCAAAGAATGTGGTAACTTTCTCGAACGGTTTGACGATCGATCTCCATATTCATAATGAAATTATGGTCCCCGCCACAAAAATATTCAATAATTGCTTCCTCTGAACACGACGTTATATTCTCGGTTTTGCATGGTACCGACTCCGACGGTTGGGCTATCGGTAAAATGTTTGACTCTATACCAACAGCTAACGCTCGTCAACGGCTTGACTGGCTGATTCTATATTTAAACCGTGTGCTAAGGCGTCTATTGCCAATACTGTGCAGTGTATTTACTCCAGAAATACCTGGTATGACTATCGGCATAACAGGATCGGTGATGGAACTCACTTAGCTGTGCGACCCTCAAAGGTGGTGATAACGTTCTCGAACCGTTTGACTCGTGACCACCATATTCATCCACGAGATTAATGTATCCGTCGCTAAAATGGATTCAAATTTTCTTCTATTAGCACGGATCTATACCCTCGATAAACCGGGTTTGAATCGTTTAAAGTTAGGTGTCCGTGAAGTTGTTTGTCGTCAATCCAATTGGTAAAGTTCTCAAACGGTTTGCCGCTCTACTTTCATATTCATACCGCAAGTTAAGGTTGTCCATTGCCAATACGGTTCATCAGATTTTCTCCCGGAATACACGGTCTGACCCTGGAAATCACAGGGTACGAGAAGCTATAGACCTAGCCGTCTGACTCTCAAGGCTGGTGGTAACGTTCTGGAACGATTTGACACGTTATCCAGTAATTCATACATGGGAGTAAGATGAACGACACCCTGGATGAACAATACTCTGTCTCTCTAAAGGCGAATTTCTATACTCGATACAGCGGGTTAGCTTCTCGGAAGTTAATGCCTTCGATAGAATGCTTGACTCTACACCAATAGGAAAATTGCACTACTTTGTGACACTTTGCTTTAATATTTATACCTGGAAGTAGGCCTTTTAATGCGACTACAGTACAGCCGATTTTCTCCCAGTGAACCCGGTTTGACTTTCGGTATCATATGATGCGTGAAGCATTTGTCTTAGGCGTTCGACAGTCAAAAGGGCGATAACGATCCCGTACGGTTTTGCCCTCCACCTTCAAATTTATACATGAAGGTGCTCGCAACTAAAATGAAGACTAATTTCTTCCTCTGACCACGAAGTTATACTCTAGAAACAGCGAGTTTGCTTCTCCGTAGGTACGGACATATGTAAACTGTTTGACTTTATTTCAATCGGCAATGCTCTCAAACGGTTCGACGCACTTCTTTACTATTCAAACCGTGGTTTGACTCTCCGAATTATGGGATAGGTGAAGCGATAGGCTTAGCCGATCGACTCTCACAGATGGTGGCAACGTTCTGGAAAGGTTTGACGCACGATCTTGAAATTCATGCATGACATTCTGGTGCGCGTCACTAGACTGTATACTAACTTGTACCTCTTGAGACAATGTTATACTCTCGCTGCAACCTTTCAGTTTCTTTCGGAGGGTAAGGCGTTCTGTAAGAAGCTTGACCCTACACGAGTAAGTAATGTTCTACAACGGTTTGTCGGCCTGCTTTAATATTCAAACCGTGAATCGTGGTGCCTGTTGCCATCTTTATTCAGCATATTTCCTCCAGGAATACGGGGCTTGACCGTCGAAAGCACAGGTTAGGTGTTGCAATTGACTTAGCCGTTCGAACCTCAAAGATTGCGGTAACATTCTTGAACAGTGTGACCCTCGATTTATAGTTCATACTTAAAGTCAACGTGCCCGTCACTGAAATGAATACCAATTTCTTCCTCTGAACACGAACTAATACTCTCCATGAAGCCGGTGTGGTTCGCCGAACATAAGGCCTGCGGTAATACGATTGACTTTATACCAATTGCTAACGCTATCAAACGGTTTGTCGCACTACATTAGTGTTCAAATCGTGAAGTAAGGTGTCAATTTCATTACTGATCAGCAGATATACTCCCGTAATACCTGTTGCGCCTCCCCGAATCACAGGATAAGTGAAGCTATTGACTTAGCTGTTAGAATATAATAGAAGGTGGTAACGGTCACGAACTGTTTTGCCTACGATCTTGTAATTCATACATGGAATTATGGTGCGTGTCACTAAAATGACTACTTACTTCGTTCTCTGAACATGATGTGATACCCACGATAACGCGGGTTAGTTTTTCGGAGATATGGACATTGCTAAAGTGTTTGAATTTGTAAAAGCAGGTAACGTTTGCAAGAAGTTTCACGCCCTACATTAATATTGAAACCGTGAGCCATGGTGTCCATTGCCAATTCTCTTCAGCGGCTTTACTCTGGGTATAGATAGTGTGATTCTCGGAGCCACAGGATACGGGAAGCTATTGTGATATATGTGCGAT
>NW_027470230.1:0-41564 GCF_051020765.1 Lasioglossum baleicum
CATCGACTTTGCATGTTCTGTTAAAATTTTTGTGCCAAGAAGAAGAAATTTATATTTGCTTTTATTACATGCAAAATATGGTATACTTACATTTTCCATCAAATTTAACAGAGGAGGAATTGATATTGCAAGCGAAGTATAACAAGCTTAAAAGAAAGGTATACGATAGGTTATATTTATATTTTGGTATTATAACAACTATTTTAATCCTAAGTGGTACGAATTAATTGCTTTTCACGTATTTGCACGATTAAGATTAATTTCACCTGAATTATTGGAGTTTTTGCTTGGAAATATAATAAATAAAGTATTTTATGAGAAAACATTATTACTTTACTTATAGGTTATATTTTCAGTTTTTGTCATTATCATTTCTAATTTTCATTTATTTCCGTCTCTTTTGCAGAAAAAAGCATTACAAGATTTGAAAGCACCAAAACAAGAAGCTGAACGTGTACCACAAACACCAAAACGACCAACGGAAGCTAGAGATGCTAGAGAAGTTGCAAAAAAATTAATCAAATCTGGCGTAATTACTGCTCCAAAAACTCCTAAACGGCCGGAACAATCGTTTAAAAGGCCACGTGGATTAGTCAGAAAATTAAATAGTACGGAAAAGACAGTAAGTTCCTATCAACCATTCTCAGCTACGCAAATGGAAGAAGAAGAAACAGAAACTGTAAGGCCAAGGGTTAAAGATTTATACGATAGTTTTGTGAGTGCTCAAGATACCGAAGATCGTACTAGCAGAGATGTTCAATCACCCACTAAACAAGAAATGAAACCACGTGCTGGAAATACAATCTTTGTATGCGGCTATAAAATTTCAGAAGATTTTTTGAAAAAGCATTTTCAGACATTTGGAAATATTATAAATATTTCAATGGAAGCAGAGAAAAAGTAATTAACAATTAATCTAAAATATTTTATCCAATTGAAAGATCTAAATTTGAATTAATGCTTTATTTTTCAGTCGTGGGTTTGTTACTTTTGATAAAACAGAAGCAGCTGAAAGAGCAATTAGCGAAATGGATGGCAGTATGGTGTCTTCAATTCAGTTGAAAGTATCTTTGGCACGAAGACAACCAATAATAGAACCTATGACAGATGCTACATCTAGTTCTATGTGGTCCCCAATTGCAGCAAATTATTCTCAGAAAAGTGCACACAAAGATAGGAGAGAACTGCAAGTGTACGAGGAAGATCTTTTTATGTGAATGTAATATTTTTTAATTTTCTTAGCATATGTTGTTATAAGATTATAATATTTAGAATCTTATTTTAAAATAAAATTGTACATAGCTTTTAATATTTGCAAGGTATCAAAAAATATTTTTTTCAAATTGTGCATCCTAATTGTTACGATGCCACATTATTATTATAAATTCGTATCTAGTAAAACGGTCAAACAAGATAGAAAACACATTAGCTTGTTTTATTCTTTTTTTTTTTTATGTATTTTTTGTTAATTGTTGACTTTTAGGTGACACTTGAAATTTAACTTTTCTTTTTTACGAAGAGTTCGTGACGATAAAAAAATATGTTGTAATATCGTATATGTATATACGTTGCTTTTATACATCTTTACCATTTAGCGATTAAGTATTCTTATACCAAATGATGTGCAGGTATTATTTCTTTCGTATCTATTAGTCAACAAAATGAATTTCTAGTTGATAAAAATTGTTCAATTTATCAATTAATGATCCGTCGTGACTCATTACATATTTGTTCAAAATGTAACAAACGTATAACAATTGACTATATGTATCAGAGGACAGATGTAATTACGCAACTGCCTGAACAAATATTTTTACTGTTTTTAAATACCTATTTATTATTTTTTTTTTACGCTACTGCAAGTATTAGGTCTTTTCTTCCACTATTCTTCGCTCGTAGATATAGAATGCCCATTATAAGTATATAAAATTACTTTCTAACAGCGGTCAATCGAAAGGAACGTAATGTCATGTAGCTCTGGTTGGAGACGATTCTTACAGCAACTGTACTCTGTTATTTCGGCGGATTAAAATAGTCCAATGATGATGATGCGTTATCGTTCGCGGGTTGCTGAAGAAAAATATCAACAAGCCTGCAATCAGGAGTAACAACGCGCACAGCGTTAGTTCCACTTCTCTGATCTTTTCCCTCGATTCTTCTACGCCTACCATGGACGTCATATAATTCACAAAATGCCTCATTGCTTTTAGGCCAGCCAATCGAAGAACCCTGATCAATTGTCTGGTAGTGTCCGCAATATTTGGCTCGGTATCGATACGATGACTAGTCAAGGAAAAGAATTGTGACGGGATTTGCGAAGCTGGGAACGCTATGAGATGTGTGCCTCCTATTGGAAAGGAAGAGGGTATCGGTGATTGGGACGATTCTCTTTGGCTTTCTCTGTCTGATTGATCCGTGTATGCTGTGTAAGAGATCACGGCACGTTGCGGTTGTATCTCGCTGATTGTGCCCTGACTCACGATACTGTCTGGAGTGTCTGGTGTCACTGATATGGCGGGTGGTAGCGATCGAACCGGGGAAGCGGTTTGTCGCGTTCGAGAGATACTTATTGGAGACGGCGATCTGGATCTCGATTTTCGAGTCTTCTGTTCGCTGTTCTCGAACGTTGTCTCTTTCTGTTTCCCCTCTAATTCGCGGGAGGATGGCAGTTTTAAATCGGCGATTGGCTCGGCTGATTCGCTGCTAGCTTCGGACACGCGATCCGGAGATGGCCTTGACTCTGCGCTCTCTTCCATGGTGGTTGTTACAGATGGTGGCAGGGAGGCGCGGGATTCTTCTGATCTTCCGAGCTCCTTAGCAGTGTCCAGGCTCAGTGAAAAGGGGCTTTCTGAATCTAGAATTCGTAACGACTTATCTTCAGTATCCTGAACGTCAGTGAATGACTGTGTACTACTAGGTGGTACAGTAGTGTGTACTTTATCACTCGGTTCTACTTGCGAGATTGTTAGTATACGCATCAACTCTTTGTCCTCTACTTGCGCGACCGATAGTGTGTGTGTGTTTAATATATCCCTTGCTTCGGTTACTTCTCTTTTAACAACCTTTTGATCCTCGCTTTTCGGTTTCTCATCTTCGCCAGCTTCCCGACGAATCGGTCCTTGATCTCGCTTTTCCTCCATGCTTTCTCTCTCTGCTATGGGAATGTCTGTCTTCTTTTCCGTCTCGATAGCTCTTCTCTCCTCTCTTTCGCTTTGCAGTCTAGAGACTGCCACGGTCTCCAAGTGACTCCTGATGGCCATTAACTCTCTGAGAATCGAAGGAGACAAATTCTCTTCCATACTGTCTCCTATGCTTTTCATTTCGGACGCAGTGATAACCAACGCGTCTATCTCGGACGCGATAATTTTACCAGCTTCGATTTGAGAAACGCTAAGACGATTTACTCTTAGGTCACCGACTTCTAGATTACCGATCCTCGTCGGTTCGTCCGAGAACAGGGTTGGTTGAATGGACTTTAAATGCGTTTCTTCGTCACGGATAGGTTCACCTAGATGAGGTGCAGACAAATGTCTGTCTCCGTAGATTTCCATCCTCCGAGTCGGCGACGGAGACTTCAACGACACAGTGTCGTAAGAAGGTTCCTGCTGTTCTTCCTTGCGCAACTTTTGGGAGACTGGCAGCGGAGGAACAGGTGGTGTACTCGCGTTGGATATCCTCTCGGTGGAGACCATGATCTGGGAGCCTAAGTTAGAAGGCGCTACGACCAGTTTCGCCTGAGTCACCTCTTCCTCTATCACCACATCGTCGGGCAAAGGATCGGTTTGCGTGGCAGTAGTCGTTTCCATAACGATTTCCTCTTGGCTTTCGAGAGTAGACCGTTCTATGGACCTATCCTTCCTGGATCTAGGCGGTCTGGGAGGCGCTGGTAGCGGTCGTCCTTGTATTTTACTCAAAACCTCGCTCCTCTGCAGATCTTTCTGTTCTCCGTCATCGGAATCGATCTCTATATACGGAGTAGACTCCGCTGCTTGCAGAGTTACGCTGTAAGTATCGGTGAGTATGTTATCGTCCTTGGATCTTCCGGGACCGAGGGTGCTGTAGGCTCGCTGAGGACGTTTAGGCGCGACCGGTGTAGAAGCAGTTGCAAATTTGTCCCTCTTTCTTCTCGGAGGCGGTGGTCTCGGTGGTTTCTCTCGTTTTTCTATAACAGCATAATCCGACAATTCTCTTCCAAGATCTTCGTCGTCTCGTGGAATATCCTCTTCCACGTAACCGGTTTCCGGTAACGACTCTGCGCCGTGGGACGTTCTGTCTTCGTCGAGAGCCACGGAAGTTCCTCTGGATCTGGATCTTCTTTTCGGCGGAACGGGAGCTGGTTCCATGTACTCTTCGTCCTGGAGTCTCGTGGCGAGTTTCTGAATGTTCTCCTCGCTCGTTGCCATGATTTCTTCAGCCGTATATTCTTCGAACTTTCTCAGACTTGCTCGCTCCTCGGTGGACACCTTGGAAGGCAACGGAAGAGGTTTCTCAGGGGCAGGTTCCCCGGTCCAATCGGTGTGTCCGTTACAAATAGGATTCATGTCGCCGTTTCTCCGTTCGAAGTCCTTACGCAGTCGTTTGCGTCGAGTGGGTGCTACAGGTGGTACCGGCGATGGTGGACGAGCAGGTTCCATCGCGAATTGCGACTGACTGCGTTGCGAGGATCTAGACTTCCTGCGCGCAGGCTTCACCACCACGATGTCGTCCAACGGTTCCAACGGAAGCTCCACCGGCGCTCCTTCCGTCTGATAAACCACCCTGTGTCTGGAGTCGCTCCTGGTTCGTTCGCGAAATTGATCGTCCGCGGATTCGCTTCGACGAGCCCTGTTCGGGTCCCTCTTTGGTCTGATCGGCGGCATCACGTCGTAGGACTCCACCGAGCTCTCTTTCTGCCTTCTCAACGATCTCTTTCTCATGGGACGTTGCGGAGGGATGGGTACCATGTCTCTGTCAGCCAAGATGTTCCTCTCGGGTCTCAGGGCGTCTCTGATTTCGCTGGTCAAGTATTTCCCAAGGTTCATGTCGTCCTGGCTGAGTCCGCTCTCGCGAAGGAAGAACTCGTCGGAGTCGATCTCCTCGATCACTCCACGCCGACGTCGGTCACAGGAGCTGGCACTCGATTGCTGTTGCTCCCTGTCCGACTGAGCGGACGAAGGCTCGGCATCTTCGTCCTCGTCCATTTCCTCTTCGTACTCTTCCTCTTCGGACGGTGTCTTGTGAACCCCGTATCTTCTCGGGTCTACCATGGCGAACGATTCTTCGTATCTCTCCTCTTCCCTGGCGCGAAGAACCTCTTCCAAGGACCTAGACCTCGGGATGGGCCTGAAGTCCTTCTTCGGCATGTCCTGCTCCGGCCTCCATTCGTCTCCAGCTTCTTCCACCTCGTCTTCAGCGCCACGCTGATAAACCTCTTTGTCGACTTGATACAATCGCTGATTCGATTCGATTCCATCTCTTTCATAAGACTCTTCCTCTGTTTTCGAGACATTCGATCTAGGTTGTGGCTGTCTTTCAGACGTTTCCGGAGATTCCTGCTCGTAATCCATGTATTGAAGCTCCTCCTCCTGGTGTTTGTCTTCCCAAGGTATCGTAATTGGCTCCTCTTGGCTCATGGACAGTCTAGGCTCTTCCCTAGAAGGGTGTAGCCAAGGCTGAGCTCTTTCAGCCGCGGTTTCCGCGTTCGATTGGTCTTCGTCGATGAAACCACTCGTGCTGTCGAATCTCTCGGCCCATCTGCTGCTTCTCTTACGTGTTCGCGGGAACGTCGAGCTCTCCGTGGACTGCGCCCTCGAGTCTTTAGGGGTCGAAGTGGCGTATTCGCCGCTGTTCCTTGACTTCTTGTCGAATATTCGCGGATAAGTGGAAAAGTCGAAGATATTCTTCCGGGAGCCGATCGTCGAGTCGGTAGATCGTTGCTCGTGCACCGGAGACTTTTTCATGCGAGTCAAAGCGTTAGGTAGACGAATGTTAGGTTTCTTGATGCTGAACTTGGCCCTTTCGGGCAGGTGGAACTTGGCCCTTTCGGGGAAATTGAACTTTGGTCGCTCGGGTAGGTGGAACTTGGATCGATCAGGCAGCGAGAACTTTGGTCGGCTTGGCAGGTTGAATCTTGGCCTCTCGGAGAACGAGGATCGTATCCTGTCCATTCGACTGGGTCTTTTCTCGGATTTAGACCTGTCCGACCTGCCGCTGCTCGTCGACCTGGCTTTCTCCTGCTTCTGTCGTTCGGAGAAAGCGAACGTGGGTCGTTGGATGTTCCTTAGACGAGAACGCAGTTTGCCAGCCTGCGTTTTTAGCCGCTGGGGCAGGCCTCGGGCACCTCGACGAAGCGGAAGCTCCTCCAATGCCAACGAGTCTACCTGAAATAAAAAGATTGGCATGCTTGATTCGTCGATAGGATTGATTTTTTTTGCACGCGAGAGGATCGAGAATGGACGTCCATGACGTTGATTAACATGTTCGAGGCTCGCTGCGAGCTTCTGTCCACGGTTGTTTATGTTTCATTGCACCCTGATGGAATTCAGTTCCCTTTTTGAACACCGAGGAACGTTATACGAGAGAATCGCTTAAAAGGAAGAAGAGATTGGAATGATTTAACCACTTGCGCTGGAAAGACGTAGTGCTTTTGTCACAGAATCGCCAACGACGTGGTATGCACGTCGTCATGCGATCGTTACAGAAACGAAAACGACGTGCGTGGCACGTCAGGTGGGATTGTTGCCAGAGCACGGATCATCATTGCATTGTATAGCGTACACTTATCAATATTTAACTCATATTCGAAAATGGAAAGCAAAAGTGAGGCATCAAACACTGCGTGACGCCTCACAGCGAGTTACACTGGACAGTTCTGGTACACGCGTCGGTGAATTTTTTCCCAGCGCAAGTGGTTAAATGTTACGGAGTAAAGAGTTAACGGAGTTAACGGAGTGGAGATTTAACCCTTTGCACTCGGTGATTTTTTGGTTAACGAAGAATAGTAATTCGAAGATCTTTTACCATAAAGTTAACGATATTTTTAAAACGGTAAATAAGAAGTCCTATGAAAATTAAGACGTGGAATTATTTTATCGCGATATTCCAGGCATCGGTAGGTAATTTTAAATTTGATATATCGATTAATATCGATATTTAGAATCCGATTAACTCTCGAGTGCAAAGGGTTAAGCTTGAGTTGGAATAGCGTAGATATAATTTAGGATAAAATTTGAAGCGTTATGGGATTACTTCTCCATTCGTACTTTTCTTGATCATCGACAATTAAATGTGGTCGAAAGAAAAGAGAACTACGTGTTCTTGTAATATCAGAAAGGACCAACGTTCTTTTATCGAGGAAAAAAGAAGAAGAATTAGAGAATTTCTCATTTTCTCGATATTTCTTGAGATCTTTCAATAATAATAGCTAACTGATCAAAGGATCGCGTTTAATTTAATCGTTATCGATTAATCTACTCTTCGAGTTCTCCCACGCTCGTGCTGAATCGAGATTTCTTCTCCCGAAAATAGGATTTTAACGCGTCGTGTAACATTAATGAGCTTGAAACACTTTTGAGGTTCGCGGAAATGGTCACGTCTTGAAATAGATCGCGCATCTTTGTCCATCAATTATCGTCGTTTCGTAGCTTTTAATCGCTCGATTGATTCCTCGTTTTAAATTTCCGTTTTTCCAAAGTCGTTCCAACGTGGATTGATACGTTTTCCCGAGGAAAGGAGCAGAGTAGGGAGAGATAGGGTTGTGCAACCGATGGGAAAGCCCGAGTTTTCTGGAACGTTTGCGACGCGATTGCACAATGGCCCTCGGACAGTGACACGTTGGCTCCAATGCTTTTTATACGCATGTTTCGCTAAATATAGGCCCACGGTGGGCAACAAACGGATAAGCGTTCGCGAGACATTCCGCGAGACTTGTTCGTTTTGGAAAATTCCTGTTCTGTTTGAGAAACCTCGCATTACTTCCTTGACAAAAGCGAGAAAGACGAGTGAATCTATAGAGTGCCTCTTCACGCTGAGTTAAGGTAGAGTTGTATTATATTAATTTATTTAAATATTATCGTGTCGATAAAAATGGCTCGACTTCTTCGATTCGTGTAGTTGATACTTTTAATATCAAGGAGAGTAATTTCGGCGATGAATTCATCATATGAAAATAATTTCCGCGCCCCGCTGATTCACTGTACTCGGAAATTGTTCGAGTCTTCCAGTTCTGGTGATCTAGTGTTAATGTGTCATCGGTACCAGTGAAGAAGCTCACTCTAAAATGACTAATATTATTGCTAATTCAATGGTACTTGATAATTTAATCATACCTATACGACACCTAGTAATTCAACAAAAATTTCATTTCCTTCCCTATGAGGGAAAAGTTTTATTCTAGTTTATGCAAGATTTTAGTTTATGAAAGATTTTAATTTACAGAAGATAGTTTACGAAAGATTTGGTACTTGATAAGTTAATCATACCTATACGACACCTGGCAATTCAACGACAAATTTTATTTCCTTCCCTGAGAAGAAAAAGTTTTATTCTAGTTTATCCAAGATTTTAGTTTACGAAAGATAGTTTATGAAAGATTTTAGTTTACGAAAGATAGTTTATGAAAGATTTTAGTTTACAAAAGATAGTTTATGAAAGATTTTAATTTACAAAAGATTTGATACTTGATAATTTAACTATACCTACACAACACCTGACAATTCAACGAAAAATTTCAGTTTCTTCCCTAAGAGGGAAAAGCTTTATTTTAATTTATGAAAGATAGTTTACGAAAGATTTTAATTTGCAAAAGATTTGATACTTGATAATTTAACTA
This sequence comes from Lasioglossum baleicum, assembly GCF_051020765.1. Taxonomy (NCBI): domain Eukaryota; kingdom Metazoa; phylum Arthropoda; class Insecta; order Hymenoptera; family Halictidae; genus Lasioglossum; species Lasioglossum baleicum. The sequence goes on from NW_027470230.1 coordinate 8,810, forward strand.
TACCTATACAACACCTGGCAATTCACCGAAAAATTTCATTTCTTTCCCTGAGAGGGAAAAGTTTTATTTTAGTTTATGCAAGATTTTAGTTTACGAAAGATAGTTTATGAATGATTTTAATTTACAAAAGATTTGATACTTGATAATTTAACCATACCTACACAACACCTGGCAATTCAACGAAAAATTTCAGTTCCTTCCCTGCGAGGAAAAAGTTTTGTTCTAGCTTATGAAAGATTTTAATTTGTCAAAGATAGTTTACGAAAGATTTTAATTTGTCAAAGATAGTTTACGAAAGATTTTAATTTACGAAAGATATACTCACTTGGCTAGTGTTAACTTCTCCGTCGGTTCTAGACTCGGCACCCGGTGTAACATCGCTCAGAAACCGTTCCTCTAATCGTTCTTGCAGCTGTTGCGGGGTCTCCATTTCCTCGGATGTGTCACCGGTCTCCACTAGTTCACGACCCTCCATCGCGGTGTCCTCTATCTTGCCGTCCAACGGGAGCACCACATCGCCGGCTCGTGTGAGTTCCGGTGGTAGTCGTGCCCGGTCATCGATGCTGTCGTCGCTATCAGCGACGGGCACCACATCCGTGTCGGTGATTCGCACGACCGGCGCCGACGCCGGCTTCGGCGACGGCGACGGCACCGCGATCGGTTCGTACTCGTGCTCACTGTTACGAAAAGTCACTCGTTTTCTTCTTGTTCTAACCGGCATTTTTTCTCTCGTCTGTTTAGTTACTTCTTGTACGAATGATTAATCAACAAGCTCTAATATTATTAACATTATTCCACGCTTTGGTTAGATTTCCATTGCAAATCGAATTAACGTGGATTATTATGTTATTAAAACCCGTTAAAAGTATCTCAGTCGCTGTTAGAATTAATCGTCTGCTTGTATTTTTCCAGGCTTCCGATTTTCAAATTATTCCCGATCGAATCTCGGTAATCGATTAATCGATAAATGAAATTCGTTAAGGTTTACGCTTATCTTATCGTTCAACTGACCTTCTATTATTGCGCGTGAATTATTTGAGCATGAACGTTAAAGACACTTACCAACTAGATTATACATTTACGTTAAGTTATTGTTAATGTTATTCGCGTTATATTGAGCGTTATTACGTTTGTACATGTTAGCGTGAATACTGTTAGTTTCAAAGTCAGTCTTGTTATTGAGCAAACGCTGGAGAACGAGGCTGGTAAATCCGTGGCTGTTTCACTGGAGCAGGACGGCACAGTGGAAAAAGTAGTCACTGATCAGACAGATGGTGGACTTCCAGCGGTGAGTTAAAGCGTTCGTACGCCGATCACAGGGTTAATTCGCAGACGGTTTGGTCGGGAGGGCAGTGTCGAAGGGAAGCTTATTCGTCCCTTGTTTTGTTCAGGTACGATTTCTTCCGAGGACGGCAGGAATACTGTTACAGCGACAAGATTAATTAATTCCCGAATTTCATCGAATTCTAATAGTCTAAATCTTCTTTCTAAATCTTCCAACATTCAATTTCGAATTTCATTTCAATTTCTTAATTACATTTTGTCAACATCATTCCATAATCTTCCTGAGATTCTTAAACTTGTAGAATTTCTATGTTCCTTTGTTTACGGAGAAATAGAAATTGAATATTCGAAGAATTTTCTACAAACCTCGTGAAATTGATCATGCTTGATAGCTTAACTAAGGAAACATCCAACTTCAATTTTCAAACATTATACTTCAGAATCCTTCGATTAACCATTTCCAGCGATCATTCAATCATATCCATACACCATCTGAATTAAATTTGTTAAACTTGTTTATTCTTTCATTTGGATATTCGATGAAATTTGAATAACTAAATTGTTTATTGGAATCTATTTGCTATATTTCTCCTTCTATTATAACGGAATGTTATAAGCCAATCCTTCGATCAACCATTTCCAGCGATCATTCAATCAAATCCATACACCATCTAAATTAAATTTGTTAAACTTGTTTATTCTTTCATTTGGATATTCGATGAAATTTGAATAACTAAATTGTTTATTAGAATCTATTTGCTATATTTCTCCTTCTATCATAACGGAATGTTATAACCCAATCCTTTGATCAACCATTTCCAGCGACCATTCAATCAAATCCATACACCATCTAAATTAAATTTGTTAAACTTGTTTATTCTTTCATTTGGATATTCGATGAAATTGGAATAACTAAATTGTTTATTAGAATCTATTTGTTATATATCTCCTTCTATTATAACGAAATGTACCTATACGTAATTCTTCGATAATTTCCAATTTTCCTAAAGTTCGATATGCTCCGCAACCTATTTAAAAATCACCCAGCATAGGTTAGCTTCTTTTATCTTTAAGGATCCTCGACACAGAATCTGCCATTATCTTTGTCTTGATTGGCCGAGTCTTATCGCGAATTTCCACAAGCCGATCATCGATACCTTCCATTATTGAAATACAACTCGATGCCCATTTAATCGCGTCGTGTCTATTCAATCTCGAGCTTGAAGGTTAGGATCACGCTCGTTCCATCTCGATATTTATCAATCTTCTTCCCTTGAATCGTATATACACACGGATGTCTAATTCTCATTTATCTACAAATATATTCTCTCCACATAAACCTCGTAATAATTAAAAAAAAAAAACACACGAACTTCCACGGTGATACTAAACCAGGCTGACAAGAAGATTCTAAAATCCCGGTAGAATTGAATTCCCTTTAGAAGGTAAACAGTTAACAAGCGTCAATTTCGTGTCGCAATTACGATGTTAATTTCTGTTTATTCCAGGGGTGCATCGAGTGTGCTGGGTGACCTATAGGTAAAAGCGTGTGTCTACAATAACGTACACTCGCACAGGTACATATACATATATTTACAGTTCTATACATACGAGTTTACAATCATCCACTGTGTTGGTACACAGGTACACTGACAGACATAGACGGAGAAGATGGGGAAGCGAGAGGAGAGTCTGGACGTGGAACCGAGCTGACCGAGGATTCTATGTATAGCCAGCCAGGCGAACCTTAAATAGCTGCGACGGCACGCGAGCTTAGTCGTGCACACGTAACCTATACAACATCGACTACTCTCCCCGTGAATGCTTATCGGCAGGGATATTCGTTCATAGCTAGAAAAGGAATGAACTGGCCTGGATACCGAGTCGCTGGAATTCGCTTGAAAGCCGCGTTTCCAAACCGTTGCTTGGTTACTTCATGCACACATAAACGCGGAGCTATGTACAATCCAACTACACACAGGCAACATTATATATATATATATATATATATATATATATATATATATATATATATATGTATAATACACTTACATACGGAAGAGGGATGGAGTAATATAGGAGAAATTAGCAAATGCTATAGAGCTCGAAAGGTTGGTCTGGAGTAGCGACGGTTATAAGACTCGTCTATCGGTTTGTGTAGAATGAAATGGTGTGTGGTCTGACTTATTACTGACCTGCAGCGGACCGCAGGTGGCTGCTGCATTGTCCTGGACGGCGGTCTACCGAGGAGAGCACGTCGTTCCGGCAGAAGCGAGTCGCTCTGGTAGTACTGACAGCCGCAGCGAACCTCGCGACCGAGGCTCGACGTCGACGACGCTCGCGAGGTGCGTCCACGTTGCTCCGGCTCCATCCCCACCCCCTTTGACTCCACTTGTCCACCTCCAGTCTCCTCTTCCTCTCTGCCTACCTGGTCGCCGGTTCGAAATGGCCCGTCTCTGTTCACGATCGCGCCCTTTCTTCCTTCCAGACACCTCGCATCCTCTTGCCTAGCTTTTTTTTTTTTTCCTCCCTCCTTCCGGTTCTCCGCGACCACGTCGATATACTGCTGTTGCGCGGGGCTGCCGCGACCCCGTACGATCCACCGAGAAAGGGACAGACAGAGGAGAACCGTGAAAGTAAGGGAGAGAGAAAGAGAGAGAAAGAGAGGAGAGTTGGGTTCCCTTTGAGCAACCCGCTGCTGCGGCCCGATACTAGGCGACTCTGTACCCTCTCTGGCCCATCCGCAAAACACTCTTGCGGACATCCAGATTATTTATAGAAACATTTCGTGTCGGATGACTATTAATTCGAACTCGGTCGGCTAGAATTCACCTGCACGCGCGTATAATCGTACCACCTGGCGGCGATTCCATCCACGACGCGCAGACGCCGCGACGAAAGCTCTCGTAGCGGGAGAATTTGATTTTTCATTAGCTAAGATTCGGAATTCGTGGATTTCTCAGAGGCAAACTCGAACGACGTCATCGAGATCTACGTGAACATTTGATTAGTTTTTACGATTCTTGTAAGAAGATCACGAGAGAAAGAATTTAAGGGGATAATATTGCGAGTTTATTATCGTTCTGTTCGGAAAGCTGCGTTGAAAAGGTCGTTTCGAATTTGATTAGTATTTCAGGCTAGTTCTTGGAAGGAATTTTCTTCATATTGTAATCCTCCTTTATTTCGTTCAATTCAAATTCGATTTCTCGATGAGTTACATTGGATGGAGAATTCGAAGGAAAAGTTAAAGATATTAACTTGTTGGACTTGAAGGATACTGTAGTAACGTCGTTAAAAGTTTAAGCAAATCTTACTTTCTTTTTTAATCGTTTTTTTTCTTTTTTTATAAGAATTTCCGTACGTGTTATAATTTTCTTTTCCGATTTCTCGACGTATGGATGGAGAATTCAGGAGAAATCTTAAAAATATCAACCGTTTGAACTTAGAAAGCACTGCAGTGACGTCGCCGGGTATTTCTTATATCTCTTAAGATCTCTTTCTGTAACAATTTTCGTATAACAATCCTTCTAGCGTTTCTGTTCCCCCGTAAACCTATTTTTTTTTTTTCTTTATTGCTAAATGTAAAAAATCGTTTCCACTTCACCGTGTACTGCAAAGGGATCGAAGGTATTTTGCCGTTTGTATTTTACAAATGAACTCGTAGATAATTTACTTTTAGCATTTTAGTCTTAGTCTTTCAGTTTTCCTCTGACAATAATATGCAAACGGGTGATAAAAAATTTGCCGCCTCTTCAACCCTCTATAACGACACGCAACTCAAGAATTACATGTTTCATCGACGTTTTTCCTAAATCTTATTTTATCTACTTATCGCTGTACGATAGTTTGCGAACAATTATAACGAATTATAACAACATTTTTTCTCACAGAAGAACGAAATTCCGGTTATAGAGGGTCAAGTGTAGATCAAGAATGGTTGACTTTTGTTACTTCATCGGCTTCGAAGAAGAATTATTATTACCTTTTTCTACTTCCTGCCTCTTTCGCTACGAACCTTGCGTTCTTTTCCATCCTACTCAGGTTTCTTTAAACTGTTGACCCTGTCGGAGAGTTCTGTTGTGTTTCTTTTCTTCTCTTTTTTTTCTTTCTTTTTTCTTTCTTTTTTAATTAAATCACACAAACTCGCATAACTTACATTTTCCTTCGAGAATTATTAAAACGCACTTTATCCGTAATATCTCTTTTTTTTACAATAGGTCCTTAAAGTATTCGTCAAAAGCACTTCCTCGTTACATGTACAATATCCCATTCACATTCTCGTTTTCTCTTAAAAATTCATCGAGCTGCGATTCATCCGCTAACGCATCTGTTAATACCTAAATCGACGAATAATACGAACGGAACGATCGGTGTAAATGAACACGAGATACAACAGAACCACCCGACATACCTAAACGAAAGGCAGTGAACGAACAGAACATATTTAATCGAACGAGATTTCCTCGCGGATAATAATCGACGTTCAACGTTACCGGAAGAGCACGAAGGAAATTTACGTAGAACAGTGGTTGTGAAAATGTTTACATTATGGTCATAAGAACGGAATATTTGGCAGATTTTATGGATAGTCTAATACTGTGAGCTTCGTTCCAGATGAAAACGATGAATTGAGCTTGAAAGCCTTAATCGTTATTCGTCTCGCTTATTTACATTACTCAGATGAATTAAAGTTAACCCATGAAATCTTAGAAAAAATATTGGTTCACATTGCATTGAGATTTGGAAAAAATATTATAAATTTCTATTTCTATTTCTATAATTAAATTTCATTTCTATTCGAATTATAAACTAAATTTCGATCAGAGATTAGATTCGACTTAATTCATCTAGGTATGTAAGGAATTCCACTGTGAATTCCTTTCATCTAAGAAAACAAGCGAGACTCGAGTCGAAAAGGTAAACAGATAATCTTAAGACCTGATCCACTGGCTTTCGTACAGAGCTGTGCAAAACAGAGTCCAGACGTACAAGTTTCTTACGACACTTGGCTGCACAGTGTAAATAATAATATACAGTAAAGACATTGCATACCTTTTCATTCATAATTAACACGATGCTATATTGCTTTCAACTTATTTATGACATTATTTATTATAATTAGCTTTCTATTTATGGTAGAGACACCGTTCGGGTGTCAGCTGAGAGGTCGTTTGCGAGAGTGAACAATGCAGACAAGAAAGAGCAATGTTTGCGAGATGTTGCCTTTCGGTATTGGAATATCATTTTCAAAGGATTTAATAATGGAACGGGAGAGGCGAAGGTACCTTTTTACCAGGAACAACGAGATATTTACCTAAAAGTCTTCGTCAAATTAACTCGTCTAATAAAAGTTGTTTTATTTCTTTCCTGCTTTGCCTTCTTGTACAGGCTTTTCATTCTGTTTCCAGTTTTACGGTCTAATTTTCACAAAATCGTCGTTTTATTGTCTGCATGTTACATCTAGAACTGTGGAAATCAAATTCGGAATACCGTGTGTCTGGACCTGATTCGAGGTACCATTCCGATGTTTCGTTTGAAAGGAAAGTCATGAACGATTAGAATGGAAAAGTCTGCGCGGGAACCGGAAGTCTAAGACTGTCCGAGGAGTGAAATGCATCGCGACTGTATTCTTCTCGAAGACAACCCACGGGAAAGTGGAAAATCGTCGAGCAGGATGATCGAGCGAGCAGATTGGTCGATTATGTCACGACTTGGCACTCGACCATGCGGCCACATCGTTTCCCACTCGCGTCTTTCCGTCGATGGGCAAAATAAAGTTGCGCACCCGGTGATCTACGTTCAACGTCGCTCTCTTGGCTTTCATTTAGCTTTTCGTTTTTTTTTTTTTTTTTTTTTATGGATAGTCTTGGCTTCCGGGTGTAGACGTCGATTTCGGTGTATAACGTTACATTGCGATTCGTCTAATACTGTTTTTGGTATAACGTCAGTGTGAAAGAAATACAAAGTGTAATCCCGTGTTTGAATGGAGAAGTGCGTGGAAATTGTAACGAATTTGGGAATTGAAAGACAACAGTTGTTCTGCAGCAACGTGGGTTCTCTCGCTAACAACGAATTCGGGAAATTTTGTCGAAAGCTTCACTCCTATTTTGGTTTATTATAGTATAGGAATATCAGGTGAGAAAAATATTTATCGTTCCTGTACTATAATTACCAACGACATAAGGGTGTTTTGTAACAACTTCGATGCCCGCCTCAACAACGGACGTGGAACATGAAAACAATAAAAAAAAGTTTATGCAAACGTGAACTCTGTTTAACCTTGTTCTCAAGTTATAGCCGTTTTTTTTTTTTATATTAAGCTCATCGTTACGGACTGTTCCTGTGCAAAACTGTACCAAAAATTCTTGAAAATCTACGCCAAACTTTTCGATATACGTATAAATCGAGTACAGAGACGCTATTTCGCTATTTACATGTATTTCGATAGTTAGCATTAGCAATTCGGAACTAAAGGTATATATCGAGATAACAAATGAGAATCCTATGAGAATGCTTAAATCGAGATTTAAGAAGGAACAAATCGCTAAGTTGTTTAAAACGCTAATTATACAATTCAACGTGGTCTCTATAAACGCAACTACGGATTTGAATTTATGCCGGAAGTGGTGGTATATACATAGGCGTGATTAGTTGCGCAATATCGGTATACGAATGGCTACGACTCCAGAAAAAGGTCATATAGGGTATTTATGTAAACTTCTCTCATTGCTTTTACGACCTTTGTTCACCGTTAAAATCGGATACCCGCATTGTAAAACACCCTGTATAAAAGAGGATAGAATTCTTATCTGCTGATTTATATAAAACATCGTTTCCTACGATATTACAGGGTGATTTCCGGTGTCCTCTTGAGTATCCTTCGCTTAAGATATATTCGCCAATCGCGTGCAAAAATACTCGTGGTTACGAATCACCAAATACGCTCTTTCTGACTCGACTATTTTTACAACCTCGTTATATTAGTTTTACTTAAATATATTTAAATATATGTATGTACTCTGTTCGTTTATCAAAGGCGACTCGTATGATTCTTGTTCTTTTTTATTTTCCACGAAATTTCGACAACGGAACAGAGAAACAGATATCGATAGTATAATAACACGTAATATTGGCAGTCCATCACCAAATCAGCAACAAGACATCAACAATCAAAGGAACAAACTCTCCCATTAAACGACAGAACGAACACCCGGGAACCGGAGGACTACCATTGGAGATCGATAATCGTATATGGTCTTTTAACATCAGGCATATGTGATCGGCAATTGTTCGCTTAATTTCGCATTATATCGGCATTATAGACGGTAAATATAGAATCTTCTCTGTTGATCATCGCATCCGCGATGTTAGGACACGCGCAGCGTATGTTCTTCCGGATCGCTATTCTTCTTTAACCTTTTCTCCTGTTTCTCTTTTTTTTTTTTTTCTCCCCCCTTTTTCGTTTCTTATAAAATATAGAGAATGTACAGAAGTGTGTCTGTGTTTTCGTGTGTATATGTATGCACGTGTGGTATAATATACTGCGCCGCGAACGTGTACTATTAACCTTTTAGGTACGACACGCCTAATGGAGGATGGCACAAACACCGTTTATGACGATCTGAATGTAAATTAACGTGGTTTAGGCGAAATAAATGAGAAATAAAATGAGAAACGTGTAACACCGTACGAAATCGTGGTGTGTATGAGAGTCGGTATAGTGTCGTGTCGTTCAAATTGGTGCTATCCAAGAAAATCATCATAGTGTCGTACCGTCCAAGTCGGTGTTATCCAAGAAAATCACTATAATGTCGTATCGTCCAAACTGGTATTATCCACCAAAGTTACTACAGTGTCGTACCGTCTAAATTGAAATTATCCATAAAAGTTATTATAGTGTCGTACCGTTCAATTTGGTGTTATTCACAAAAATTATTATAGCGTCGTACCGTTCAAAGTGACATCCACGAAAGTCACTATAGTATCGTACCGTCCAAATTGGTGTTATCCACGAAAGTTATTATAGTGTCGTACCGTCCAAATTGGTGTTATCCACGAAAGTTATTATAGCGTCGTACTGTCCAAATTGGTGCTATCCACGAAAATTATTAGTATTGTACCGTTCAAATTGGTGTTATCCACGAAAGTCACTGTAGTGTCGTACCGTCGAAATTGGTATTATCCACAAAAATTATTATAGTGTCGTATTGTTCAACTTGGTCTTATCCATGAAAGTTACTATAGCGTCGTGTCGTCCGAATTGGTGCTATCCACGAAAATTACTAGTGTCGTACCGTCCAAATTGGTATTATCCATGAAAATTATTATAGTATCGTACCGTCCAAATTGGTGTTGTCCACGAAAGTTACTATAGCGTCGTATCGTCCGAATTGGTGCTATCCACGAAAATTACTAGTGTCGTACCGTTCAAATTGGTATTATCCATGAAAGTTATTATAGTGTCGTACCGTCCAAATTGGTGTTGTCCACGAAAGTTACTATAGTGTCGTACCGTCCAAATTGGTGTTGTCCACGAAAGTTACTATAGCGTTGTACCGTCCAAATTGGTGCTATCCACGAAAATTACTAGTGTCGTACCGTTCAAATTGGTATTATCCATGAAAATTATTATAGTATCGTACAGTCCAAATTGGTGTTGTCCACGAAAGTTACTACAGCGTTGTACCGTCCAAATTGGTGCTATCCACAAAAATTACTAGTGTCGTACCGTTCAAATTGGTGTTATCCACGAAAGTCACTATAGTCTCGTACCATCCAAATTGATATTATCCACAAAAGTTATTATAGCGTCGTGCCATTGAAATTGGTGTTATCCACGAAAGTGATTATAGTGGCTTGTCGTTCTGAAAGATGATATCCTCAAAAAGCCGCTATAGCGGCGCGTCGTGCCTAAAAGGTTAAACGCAACAATGCTTAACAAACGTCCATCCGAGAATATCACTATTATTACTCTGCTCTCGAGTCGTTATTTTCCTCTCCTTTTCCTCCCTGTTTCCCCTCCTTTCTCCGACATTCGTAGCTTTTCCTCTCGTTTCCTTAAGACTAGATTTTACATAGTATAATATTTCGTATATACACGGGAACACAATTAAACTGCCTTTTATCCCTTTCCCTCCTTCCTCTTTCCTTTATCTTTTTCTCTTATTTCGCCACTGTCGCTTCGCCCCTGCCGCACTCGCCTCTTCGGCCAAAAGCTAAATCGTCTTCCGTACAAACGCACAGAGAGCGGTTACGTTCAATTCGGTGAACCACTATCTCGGCGACTCAATGAGAGCCACTCTCTCTCGCGCTCTGGCCGCTCTACTTTTTGCTTATAAATAAACGAGCTTCGCGGTTGGCACTCTGTGACGTCGATGGACCACTGTGTGTAGAGCTGTGAACGGGAAAATCAAAATGAACGGAGAACGATAAGAAGCGTGAAACGAGATGGATGAAATTAAACGATTAAACAAAAGAAATAGGACAAAATTCGAATAAACAAGCATAACAAGATCGTAGCTATTATCCGTTTATAATAAGTATCCAAATTATTTTCACTGATATTCGATATAAGAAAAAATGATTATGCGAAGTTTCAATGGTTCGTGCATCTACTAGTGACAAGAATAAGTCCTTCAAGTGTCATCTTGAAGATCATTCAAAGATCGTGAATATCTTTTGTAACAATTACAGCCATCTTCAGGGCGAGTATAGTCCGACGACCTATAACATTATTATAATCTTAAAGTGACTTCAATTACGAAGAACTAGTCGAAATTTTATCGATGTAGAAATAACGATTGAACAAACAGATAATTTATAAGTTAACAAGTTAATTTACTTCGTTAAAAGTCGTGCAAAATCCTAGCTTCTTTCTTGGATATACTTTTTTGACTTTCTTTTCTGTAAATACAATTCGTTTTCAGATTTCGGAAAAATATATAACACAGTTATATAACGCATTTGTTTCTTTCGTAAATAATCTATGTCTCAGATGTTCAGTATGACCTTGAGATGATTACTCGGAAATCCTTTGAGAGACTTTCTCCTTGTCACCGGATGCACGTTCTCAAATCGTACAACACCGTTTACAGTGTTGTAACTGTTGTAACTAACTTTCAACGCTAGCTGAGATTCGGGTGTTCGTTAGCTGGTGAACAACGATGAATAAACGAGACTTAGACCTGAAGTGAAAAAAGAAGGAGGCATTAAAATCGAAGCTGAAACATCTTTAGGAGAAATAAATGATTCTTAGAAAAATATATGTTTTTTTTTTAATATTCACCTATGACGTGGTCAGTCTACAGTCGTCAAACTTCATCTTCTTATTTATACTCTACAGATTAACTTGCTTCGAGTTCACCAGGAGGAACCGGAAACATCTTGGAATTATATAATACCAGAAGAAAGAAACACAGAAGCGAAATGATAAAAAAGAGACAGAGAACCATAGGTAAAGAAGTTGCTCTCGCGTGGGTGACGATTACGAGACGGGAAGAAGCAGAGAGAGGGGAGAGAGAGTGAGAGAGAGAGCCGGAAAACCTGTGCTTCGCGGGCACGTCTACGAAAATAGAATCGCAAAGTCTGAAACTCGGCCCGTATAATAAAATATGCGTATAATATGCGTGTGTGTACACGTATGCGTGTCTGTGTGTGTGTGTCGCTGTAAGAGATGTTGGTAGGTTAGTAGGTTTTATGTGCGCGATGGCATCGGGATGCCATAATTTGCTTTCGATTGGTTTTGAAAATGGATTCACAGTGTTTCATATTGAAATAACGAAATTCTCTTTATTTCTCTATAAATCGATTAAATCGCCGTGTATCCGAACGACTTTTCCTCTTTCTTTTCTGTTTTCCCGTTTTTTCTTCTTTCTCGGTTTTGTTTTTTTCTTTTCTTTTTTTTTTTTTTTCAAAGAGACAGAGAAGGCTTTGGAGAGGTGCGCGGTCTGCGATTCGAATCGATAATCGGAAACCGAACGGGAAATCTGAAAAATACACGAACCGAACCAAATCATTCGACGACACGCTAAAAGCTTCTTAAAATCGTACAAAGCACCAGTGCGTACAAATTCACTCTTTCTTTCGTTTACACATGCATTGAGAATCACAATGTCTCTCTCTCTTTCACACGTATAATTATTCATCTTTTTGTTCCATTTTTTTTTTTCTTTTTTCTTCTTTTACCATCGACGCAGTGACAGAATATATCATATATTTTATATATATATATTTGTATATTTTATATATTTATATATATATATAGACTTTTTTTCTCTGTTTTGTGTTTCGTTTACTAGTCCGTAGCAAAAAACTGGCAGCGGTGTGTCGCGGTTAACATAGAACGAGTCTAAGGAGAACACGAATCTACGAATCTCTTCGTTTTGTCCTCATGTTCCCTTGCCCAAACACCTCTTCCGTAGTCGTGTTCCACGCACACGAGGAGAGAACGCGTCGTACCCGGCATCGCGTGTTTTTTCCACCAGCCTCCTATTCGACCGACAAAACCGACCGACAGGGAATCAACAGTCATCGACGAACAGACGACGAGAATGACGACGAAGACGATCGACGACGACGAACGACGACGACGACGACGACGACGACGACGACGACGATGACGACGACGACGACGACGACGACGACGATGACGACGACGACGAAGACGACGAGGATGAAAAGCACGACGCCGGGTTACCCTGAGACGGCGTTGACGATATCCAACGAGCGGATCGTTTACGACCGCGCGATTTATTTAATTTATTTCGCATACGCATGGATTACACGTGATTAGCTCCGTTCTTCTCGTTTATATCGCATCTCTTTCCTCATTCCCAGCTATTACTTCTCCTCCTTCCAGTTCTCATTCCTGTCCTCGTTCCCTTTCTTTTGTTTAGACGCGGTTTAATGAGGTCTCAGTGTAACGATTTTATTGTTGCAATTGTAGTTACAGTAATCGTAATCGTAGTCGTGGCTGTACGCCGGCAACAGGACGTAGACTCATGGGGGGCCCGGCAGGGAAGATGCCTGGGTCAGGCGAGCTCGTTGCTGTCCGGGAAGTGGTCGCGGCAGTCGAGGCAGGTAGCCAGGTCGAGCACCAGGTGATGAAGGGTGGGATGCTCGAGGACGTCCGCGTCCGGTAACGGTGGATGGCAACGGGGCCTCTGCTGTCGACCCCTGAACGACCGGTGCAGATTCAACACCACGTCGCAGAACACGTAGCGCACCAGCAACAGTCGTAGGAAATCGTCGCCGAAGAATTGCAACACGCTGGTCTCTGCGTGGACCGGTAAAAGCGCTCGGTCAGGTCCAAAGCAGTTTCTCTCGGGGCTCTGCTTTCTTTTTTTTTTTTTTCATATGCATATATCTATATATACAGATGATTGTAAAAGTCTCTCCGCGGCTGCATATGTCGCGCGTGAAATTGCAGTTTTTTTCATTTTCTTCTTACGACTTCGAATAATTTTCTGAGTAAAATATTCTAGCGTTTGCAATACTTCGCGTTCAGGAAGAAACTTTGGAAAACGAAGATCGAGCTTGCAAGGAGAGGTATTGTCGAGTGAAAATTAATAACGTTTGTTGTTTATTGATACGAATCAATTTGTAATGGTTATTGAAAAGTGAGTTTGATATCTCACGATTTCAGTAGATTTTCTGTTCTATATTTGTACGTGGTTATTGAGAATTTTTCAGGTAGGGAAAGAGAGAAACAGAAGACTCTGATTGTAATATTCAAAAGGAGAAGCCGTCTTCCGTGTAAATCCAACTTGAAAACACCTCGAACTGCACGTTAACAGGCAACCAATCCGCGGAGAGACCTTTCCAACATGCTGTACGTTCATTCGTTCGTTTCGTTTCAGAATTTTGACGTTCGAGCAATTCAATTTACGTTCCGATCGAGGACGTCAGTTCATCGGTGAGTTTCGTCCCCGTGACTCGACTCTTTTACTCTTCATCAATTCCTACCAATTCTTCCGATTCCCTTAGCCCGTTCTCGCGCGAGAAAATAAACTTTCCCGATTTTTAGGAATGTTCGCGGCAAGTTTATCTCGACCCCGATGCAGAAGAAGGGTTAAGAAACTTCTCACTGGGATTACGTAAGAGTTGATAACCCTTGTTCCAGATAGGAAAACCCGGTAGGTAGTCTCTGCTACGTGAACTTTTCGATTCTCGAAATTCAGCACTGTCCAACGCCTATTCGCGACAAAAACAAAGTCTCTCCTATCTCTGCATATCGTCTTCCGTTTTGAAAGGAAAGAGAAGCTGGTTGCATTAACCATTTTCTAATACAGGTAGCCCTCCTACAACACGGTGTCCTATAACACGGTTTCGCTATAACACGATTCATAAAATGCGAGAACTCTCCTACAACGTGGTATCCTATAACACGGTTTCGCTATAACACGATTCATAAAATGCGAGAACTCTCCTACAACACGGTTTCACTATAACACGATTCATAAAATGCAAGAACTCTCCTACAACACGGTGTCCTATAACACGGTTTCGCTATAACACGATTCATAAAATACGAGAACTCTCCTACAACGCGGTATCCTATAACACGATTTCGCTATAACACAATTCATAAAATGCGAGAACTCTCCTACAACACGGTATCCCATAACACGGTTTCGCTATAACACGATTCATAAAATGCGAGAACTCTCCTACAACGCGGTATCCTATAACACGGTTTCGCTATAGCACGATTCATAAAATGCGAGAACTCTCCTACAACACGACATCCTATAACACGGTTTCGCTCTAACACGATAAGAAAATTGGAAAAATCTTTATACAACTCTATACTTCATCAGTCGCGACGAAGCTTACCGTTTTAACCGTTTGAGTTGCAGAAATTTTTTAAAAAATACGCTCGAAAAACCGAAACGGCGCGACAGAACTCGTCTTATTTTGTGTCGAAAATGAAGCAGTTACGTGATCACGAAGGAATTTATTAAATTAAAATTGCGTTGAATTAAAATAATATTTTCTCTTGTTTCTTTTGTATTGTACATAAATTTATATTTTTTAATAAAAATTCAGATTTTAGAATTAAAAATAAAGATTTGTTTTTAATAAGTTTTCGAAACGCAATCCCCCTTTTTGTATAGGCTCTGGGTCTCATACAACACGGTTTCACACAACGCGATATTTTCTAGGAACCTATATATCGTGTTATAGGAGGGTTACCTGTATAACGATTTTAGCGATACTTTTCGATATCTTTATCTAGCGAAATTTAAAAGATATAACGCAATAGAGATTTGTACATAAATGTAATCTTTATGTCTACAGTGAACACCATGGGTCCTCTCGTCGAAAAGAAGATAACACGCTGATTTGGCGAAATCTGTTTTAGTCGTGTACAAGACTCGGATAGTTTTATAAAGTCCTATCGAGTGATCGTGATGCTAGATCGAGTAATTAGCAGCGTCTAATGAAAAATCTTCAGTTAACAATTAGCCAGATTATCCGCAACCGTTTCGTCATCGTATATTCACCGCGATGGTAGTCGTTCATATTCAAACTTTTCGTTTACGCTCTATCGATCATCGGTAGCGGCTATTAAAAATTTCGACTGATTTCTCCATCTATCATTTAAATAATTGACAAGATAACGCATTGGAATTCTAGCTGAAATAAAGCACATACGAGACTAGTCAACTAGATCCGTATTTCCCATATTCGCGAGAGTTTAATTACGTTTTATAATAGTAAAAAGGCAGAAGTTTGACTCAATTTTAACGTTTAATCGACATCGAACGCGTTAAAGGATAGCTTCGGCGTTCTCTTTAACACGAGGCCCTAAGAGTTACAAACGCTGGAACAAAAAAAAGAAAGTAGTGGGAGTAAACGATTTTAAAGTCTATAGTGTTACGTCTTACGCAGTTCGACTCGGTTTTAACGTTTAATCGACATCGAACGCGTTAAAGGATAGCTTCGACGTTCTGTTTAGCACGAGGCCCTAAAAATTACAAACGTGCGGGACAAAGAAAAAAAAGTAGCGGGAGTAAACGATTTTGAAGTCTATAGTGTTACGTCTCGCGCAGTTCGACTCGGTTTCAACGTTTAATCGACATCGAACGCGTTAAAGGATAGCCTCGACGTTCTCTTTAACACGAGGCCCTTAAAGTTACAAACGCGCGAACAAAGAAAAAAAAGTAGTGGGAGTAAACGGTTTTGAAGTCTATAGTATTACGTCTTACGCAATTTGACTCGGTTTCAACGTTTAATCGACATCGAACGCGTTAAAGGATAACCTCGATGTTCTCGAACTCCTTTTAACACGAGGCCCTAAAAATTACAAACGCGCGGACAAAGGAAAAAAGTAGTGGAATTAAACGGTTTTGAAGTCTATAGTGTTACGTCTCACGCAGTTTGACTCGGTTTCAACGTTTAATCGACATCGAACGCGTTAAAGGATCGCTTCGACGTTCTCTTTAACACGAGTCCCTAAGAGTCACAAACGCGCGGACAAAGGAAAAGAAGTAGCGGGAGTAAACGATTCATCCCTCCTATTTTCTGCGCGCTCGAAGTTGCGCGCTCGCAGAATCACGATCGCTCGGTCGGACTGTGCTGCAAAAACCGGCAAACGTAGGAATCCTCGTATCGAAACCGCGATGTGATCTCGAAATCACCGGCTGACGTCCACGATCTTTCTCCGAACACAAGTTCGACGACGGTTCCAGATCTAAGAGATATGGCCGACAAATTTTGCATATTACTGTTGCTGCTGTTGTTGCCTACTATTCGAGAATCTGTCGTTGTTGTTTGAACATTCGAACGAATTATTGCCAGGCTAGTATATAGTCAGCTGGCTGACTCGATCGATCTCGGTGAAACTTTCTCTGAGGGTGAAGTGAATTAAACGTATCCGCGGGAAGCTTTACTTTAACGACGCGATTATTATAGCGCGGAAAAGAGAAAGAGAGAGAGAGAGAGAGAGTCCGCGACAAAGGAAGCCACTCGTACGTTGAAAACTCGCACACGACATATCGCTGTCGCGGGAGGAACAATGGAGAGCCCCTTTGTAGCCGACCCTAGATCACGCGTCTAGGAGGCGAGATTGCCGGTTCAGCGATAAACACGGCCTGGATCTAGGCCAGTTCTGTTTATCGTTCAAACGCAATCGTAAATCCCTTTCAACGTGTTCTGGCTGTCGGTGAACGAACCGAAACGATTCCGAGGACTGGGTTCGAGAATTCTTGTTTAAGATTAACTGTTCTTAACTGTTCGTTACTCGACTCGATTGTGTGCTCCTCGTGCAAAAATAACTCGTACACGGTAGCAGCTATTCGAATTATGTCGCTAAACGTTTTATGGCGGTTCGACCAGCGAAACAATAACAGACACGTCGATGGCGTAATTAACCGTGCTGGTTAGCACGTTTTCCGATGACATCGATACCACGTGATCTGACCAGGTCATCAGTCATCGGATAAAAAGGCTACCAAAGCCACGGAGTAAACTAAATAAACTGTGCGTAAAACAAATTCTTCTTTTTGCGAGTTCTAACAGATGCGTCTGTGTTTTCTTTCAGTTGCGTCGCAACTAGTGTAAGAAGATTCGAGAGATCGTTTACGAGATTAATCTATGTACGTGAGAAATATTATACTAACGTAAGTAGATGCTACGTAATTTTATTTTGCTTTAGTTTTTATAGATATAATATTGTCGTATAAAATTAGAGAAAGATCGAATACGATATATTCTTGTACAAATATCTTTCCTATTTCCTGTCCACAGTTCTCATTTCTGCAATGGATTTCATAAGAAGCCCACGTATTTCGTGCGTTACTAAGAAGAAGAAAGAGGTAATTCTTCTAAATTACTCATACTTCCAGGATATTTCGTGTAAGTATGAAAAATTCAAACCGATACATTATTGCAATAAAATTTGACGATCTTTCTAACATTGCAGTGTCAGTGGTAGCTCTCAACGTTTCAAGGTTCCTTTCGCTCTTTTCAACGAAGATCGATACTTATTCCTTTGGAGAAAGAAAAAGAAAATACACGATACCGAAATAAATTCAGTAGCATACAATCCTAGTATCCAACAAAGGCAACTCAAAATATTGAAATATAGAACAGAAGAAACAGTATTCCTACTGGAACTCTAAGAAACAAAGATTAACCTGCGAAACGCTAACTTATTCTACGATTACCCTTCTACCAAATTTCTAAAAGCAATGTTCTCATCACCCAGTCCAACGATCGAATGTAGCCAGGTCAGAGCCAAGAAAGTTTCACCGATCTGCTCCATTCTCCGTTCCCTATCCAATTAGAAGAGAAAGAGAGACAAAGAGAGAGAGAGAGAGAAGAGAAGAGAGAGAGAGAGAGAGAGAGAGAGAAAAGCAGAGCAGAGCTCTTCCAGGCCGTGTCAGGCGACAAAAACAACGTCCTGGATCCTTACCGCATCTGGAGCGCGTGACGAGCTGACAGGCCTCGATGAGGAATCGCTCGATGTAACGCTGGCACCGCTCCCAGTGGTGCACGGCCAGGCTGCCGATGTTGCATATAAGGCAAAACGCGGCTAGGGGGGCGTGGAGAAACAGAGTGAATAGGCTGCCACCGTGTCGAACATCGCGCAACGTAGGCGGCGTGTCCTGGGGTGACATCAGCACCATCAATGGTTGACCGAAGTAACGGGGTATCTGTTGGAACACGAAGCTGTTGTCCGAGTCGACGACCACGAATAGAGGTTTTCTGGTGAACGGATAGAGGTCACCCGGGTATAGGCAGTGCGGTTCCTTGCCACCTGTCGGCCTCTTCCCATGCTCCGGATCCCTCTTGCTGCACGTGGATACGCCGCCCAGGTCGTACCCCACTGTAAGAGCGGAAAGTTTATCAACATCGTGCAATTCCGGTTTCGTGGAGCGGCGCGATGTCAGGTGGGTCCGACACCTAACCTGCCTTTCCTTGGCTTCCACCTTACGCGAACAGGTACAGGACTCGAGAACTTTGCCGCCGAAAATCTAGACGGGGAATCGAAGTTTTACGTCTTCGTGATTCGAAACGCGAACTGGAGAATTTGAAAGTTGAGAATTTGGAGATTTCGAGGGGTAAAAGTATGGGGTAGTATGAAGGTTTTTGAGAGGTAATCGACGTCGAAAGCTTTAACGAAAGACGTAACGAACTCGCAATTTTCGATCCCCGCGAACTGGAGAATTTGAAACTTGCGAATTTGAAGATTTCGAGATAAGTATGGGATAGTATGAAGGTTTTTGTGCGGTAGCGGATGTTGGGAGCTTTCGATAAAGACGTAAACGAACTCACAATTTTGGATCCCCACGATTCGAAGCCGCGAACTCGAAAATTTGAAAATTTGAATTTGAAGATTTCGAGAGGTAAAAGTAAGGGATAGTATGACGCTTTTTGAGAGGTAACGAACGCCAAAAGCTTTAACGAAAGATGTAAACGAACTCGCAATTTTCGATCCCCGTGATTCGAAGTTCGAACTCGAGAGTTTGAAACTTGCGAATTTGAAGATTTCCAGAGATAAAAGTATGGGATAGTATGACGCTTTTCGAGCGGTAACGGACGTCGAAAGCTTTAACGAAAGACGTAAACAAACTCATAATTTTCGATCTCCGCGATTCGAAGCGCGAACTCAAGAATTTGAAATCTACGAATTTGAAGATTTCGAGAAGTGAAAATATGGGATATATACAATGCATTTTGAGCGGTAACAGACATCGAAAGCTTTAACGAAAGGCGTAAACAAACTCGCAATTTTTGATCCCCGCGATTCGAGAATTTGAAACTTGCGAATTTGAAGATTTCGAGAGGTAAAAGTATGGGATAGTATGAAGCTTTTTGAGCGTTAACGGATGTCGGTAGCTTTCGATAAAGGCGTAAACGAACTCGCAATATTCGATCCCCGTGATTCGAAGCTCGAACTGGAGAATTTGATACTTGCGAATTTGGAACTTGTAAATTTGAAGATTTCGAGAAGTAAAAGTATGGGATAGTATGAAGCTTTTTGAGCGGTAACGGACGTCGGTAGCTTTCGATAAAGGCGTAAACGAACTCGCAGGCGCTTAGGCCTGTTTTCGCAGTCGGCGTTTCTATAAATAAAGCAACGATCAGTTGCATCAACTGTTCGCGCGCGCTCTGCTCGGAAGACCGAGCTTCATTTCGGCGAAACAATGAACAGAGAAGCTCGTCGGACCGTGTCGGTTTTCGAGACTCGCCGCGGCGCGTTCTAAATTGGAGCGTTACCAAAATCGTTCTCTGTATCCTTGGAAGATTTATTTGCGCCCGGGCTAGATCGCGCCGCGACATTGTAATTTGTATCGCACTTTCTGGACCGGACCAGTTCTGCTTTTAAACTCCACCTAGTTTCCCGCCTGTCCGACTATCGCCCGGTCTCTTCCACTGAACCCTATGAACTGCTGGAATCTGTAATATCGACATTTCTACTTCTTCCCTTTGGTCGAATTTCAATTCCTCCGCCTAACGCGAATGTTTAATCCGTAAAACCGATTGGGAACCGTAAAAATGAGATGTTTAACGAGACCTGGAGCAGGGATTTAATTAAAAGAGGCAAAAGAACTGTCGACTAATAGCCGGCGGGGTTTCTTCGATATCGACGCGCCGCCACGTATTTCGATATTGATTGCAAACTTAGAATCCACCGAGCTCTGGCTGCTTGGAATCTCTATCGCGGAATGACCTTGACACGGATGCGCTACTCTACTTTCGTTGAAAGACCGTTTTCGCCTTCTCGACCGGCTTGTAACCTCACCGCGCTCTGAATAGCGGCTTCCGAGCGTTCCTTTGGTGGTCAGCTTGCTGAATTTTTCAACATCGCCGACCTTCGAACTTAACTCGAATTTTTTCCCTCCTCCTCCTCCTCCTTCCTTTCGCTTTTTTCTTTTTTTTTTTTCTTATCCTTCGCTCTTTCACAGGCGTCTTACACGTAACATTTAGATAACGCGCAAGTGAACGTCAAGTGGAGGGTGTACTTTGTAGAGAAACAGCAGAGGAACAGAGAAAGGAAGATCGCTCGATGATTAGACACAGATCGAAGTGGAATAGAATTTAAGTTTACAGGTTTAGAAATTGGTGGCCAAATTTTGATATAGTTCCTTCGGATCTCGAGATTAACGCGTTGAAACAAAGAGAAGAGAAAGATAGAATACACCATCAAAATTTTGATATAGTTCCTTCGAATCTCAAGATTAACGCATTGAAACAAAGAGAAGAGAAAGATAAAATACACCACCAAAATTTTGATGTGGTTCCTTCGGATCTCAAGATTAACGCGTTGAAACAAAGAGAAGAGAAAGATAGAATACACCACCAAAATTTTGATGTGGTTCCTTTCGATCTCAAAATTAACGCGTTGAAACAAAGAGAAGGGAAGGATAGAAGACACCAACAAAATTTTGATGTGGTTCCTTCGGATCTCAAAGTTAACGCGTTGAAACAAAAGAGAAGAGAAAGATAGAATACACCATCAAAATTTTGATATAGTTCCTTCGGATCTCAGGATTAACGCGTTGAAACAAAGAAAAGAGAAAGATAGAATACACCACCAAAATTTTGATGTGGTTCCTTCGGATCTCAAGGTTAACGCGTTGAAACAAAGAAAAGAGAAAGATAGAATACATCACAAAAATTTTGATGTGGTTCCTTCGGATCTCGAGATTAACGCGTTGAAGAAAAGAGAAAAGAATGATAGAATTCACCACCAAAATTTGATGTGGTTCCATCGGATCTCAAGATTAACGCGTTGAAGAAAAGAGAAGAGAATGATAGAATTCACCACCAAAATTTTGCCATCGATTTACCACTTGGTGTATACGGCAATTAATATTAATACCTACATGCCACATCGATAGATACCAAATATTACACACATAAACACCACAAAAGACACATCGAAAGCATTGCGAAACCATCTCTGGCGTTTAACGCGCGAATCGGTAAATAAACGAGAACAGAAATGCAACGAATGGATGGGCAACTATTCCAGATCGCCCGGAAGGCAATGGTTCGCCGTGGTCGAACGTTAAGGTATGCGGAATATTAGGAAACCATCTAAACGACCTGGATTTTCTATTTAGTTAATTCAACATGTACCGCGATAAAGGGTCATGGTCGTGTGCATCTCGCGAGTCGGCATTCAAGATGTCTTCTTTCGATCCGCATAAAAGTTTCACGAGGATGGGCACTAATTAAAGACGGAAAAAAAGAGGGAAGAAAAAAGCAAACCAGCATGTGTCCTTTCTGGGTTCTTTCGTGTTGTGGACACCTTCTACTGATCTTTTCGCGAATCCAATTAAAGGCGTTGATTTTAAAGGAGAAGAGAACGCTGCATTGTGAAACTGTGCAACTTCCTTTGTAGAACAATGTGTTTTCCGAGTGTTAACGAAGGAAGGTTATTTTTAGGTGTATAATTAGATTGTTTCGAGTACTTTAGGGGTTAGATATATCATCTTTATTATTATTAGAGTACTAATGGAAATTTGTTACGAATTCCACTGAGAATAGATCAATTTTACCTATCTAAAAATTTGAAGAGAATTTCTAAATCTCTAGACGCGAATATCTTATTCGTATTATCTTTAATTTTACTTTGTTCACTTCCACATTTGATAGGAATATTATTTAATTATTATTATAGAAATATTAACTATAATAGCCTAATCTACGGTAATCTTTCTATGGCTTTGTAGCATCCAAGCTTCTAATTTTACGATTCTTCTATGCTAGCCAATTGGTATAGCTGTAATTAATAATTTGCTTTAGCAAAATATATCCTAATGCAACTATCTTATTAAAGCTATCTCTAAATACGAATTATTAAAAGCTGTCTAAATATTCTTAACCCTTTACGATAGAAATGTTCTGTTTATAACAAAGAAGAAGGCTTTAATATCTATACATAGTCATAATAATAAAACGTCATTATTTAGTCTAAAAAAAGACTCGAAATGTTTCGAAATCCTATTAACGTCAATAATATTAATCAAACTTAGAAACACTTTCAATCTTCTAAAATATTCCTACTCCTTTCTAAAATATTCTTACTCCTTTACGATAAAAATGTTGTCCGTTCATAACAAAGAAGAAGGCTTTAATAACTATGAGAAATTATAAAACGTAATTATTTCGTGTAAAAAGAAAAGACTCGAAATGTTTCGAAATCAACAATATCAACCAGACTTAGAAACACTTTCAGTCTTCTAAAATATTCCTACTCCTTTCTAAAATATTCTTATTCCTTTACGATAAAAATGTTGTCCGTTCATAACAAAGAAGAAGGCTTTAATAACTATGAGAAATAATAAAACGTAATTATTTCGTCTAAAGAAAAAAGACTCGAAATGTTTCGAAATCAACAATATCAACCAGACTTAGAAACACTTTCAGTCTTCTAAAATATTCCTACTCCTTTCTAAAATATTCTTACTCCTTTACGATAAAAATGTTGTCCGTTCATAACAAAGAAGAAGGCTTTAATAACTATGAGAAATTATAAAACGTAATTATTTCGTGTAAAAAAAAAGGCTCGAAATGTTTCGAAATCAACAATATCAACCAGACTTAGAAACACTTTCAGTCTTCTAAAATATTCTTAGTCCTTTCTAAAATATTCTTACTCCTTTCTAAAATATTCTTACTCCTTTACGATAAAAATGTCCGTTCATAACAAAGAAGAAGGCTTTAATAACTATGAGAAATAATAAAACGTAATTATTTCGTGTAAAAAAAAAGACTCGAAATGTTTCGAAATCCTATTAGCGTCAACAATATCAATCAAACCTAGAAACACTTTTCAGTCTTCCCGGTTTATATAATTCTAATGCTACTCGTGTTCTGGTGAAAAGACCGTTCCGTTCAGTGGCTAAATCAATCAAGAAGATGGCCTGCGTACCGTATGCTCACCCGAAGCCCTTGAACGAATAGGAGAAAGGCGATGGTCAGACTCGATGATCCAATTAGCGACACGCGTTTAGACACGAATTTACGCTGGATATCACGGGCAACGTGCAACGTCGTTGCGACATAGCTTATCTATTCACGGCCATTTCCGTGCCGATGGCAAAGTTATTCCACAGAGTTTAAGCTTACTATCGCGTACATAGATCGCGTACACGGTGTATTATTGCGCAGAGCAGCTTAGGAAAACCTTACCTTCGGGAGTAGACGTGCCGATGAGACACGGAAAACCCGTTCTACCAGTGGTAGAATTACCGGCCGAGGAAACTGACCGAAAACACCGACACGCGTTCGACTTCGGCTTCGCTGAGCGCGTGATTCGCTTTAGCTGTGCATCAACGGCTGCCCTCTACCGTGATAAGTAATTTTCGCCGATCAATGGGATCGACCGGAGGCCAACCGCCTTTTTAAAACGGAAACTATTTTTGTTAACAAGAGGTGAACACGTTCCGGCGCTTTGATCGACCAACTGGCTGCCAGTTCGCGCGAACTGTTTCGGCTTGGCGATTTTTAGGTCGTCCGCTGAGTTGAAATGAGTTTTAGGCAGTTAGCAGAGTTGCCTTTCGAAAATTTCGAGGGTCGGCAAAAGGCGAGATTCGATTTGCAAAAGCTGATTTAGATTCTAAGAAATCTTCTAGATTGTCTTTTCGAATATTACATTCGATGTTGCGTTGACTTTAAGAATAGGTGGTTCTAATCGTGCATTGAGAAGACTGAAATATGTATTTCTTCTTGTGAGAGATCGGAAGAGTTTTGAAATATCCTAGACAGAAAATAGCAGTAACGGAAAACAAACGGTAATAGAACATATCGGTACTGGACAAAGTTAGGTTCTCTCGATTTTAGTTTCCTCGTCGATCGTGATTAAAATTACTATTAATTCGCAGAAAGATATAGAATCTTTTATGGTTCACTTAAAAGCGAATTGTCCCACGGTACGAAATAACAGAGACAAACGTAAAGGAAGATCTCGCGGAAGGAAATTCTTCGATCAGCGATCACGGATACAATATAACTAAAAACCTACTATCGTCAAACGAATTTTAATTAACCCTGCGCTGTTGAACGTCCTCGGAGTCTACTTTCTATTCTTTCTAACGTGTTTCTTCTAAATCTGTACTTCGAATCGAAATAACAAAGATAATCGTGAAGGAAGATCTCACGGAAAGAAGCGTAAGAAATTCTTCGATCAGCGATCATTGATACAATGTAGCTAAAAACCTCTCATCGCCAAACGAATTTTAATTAACCCTACGCTGTTGAACGTCCTCGGAGTCTACTTTCTATTCTTTCTAACGTGTTTCTTCTAAATCTGTGCTTCGAATCGAAATAACAAAGATAAACAGATCTCACGGAAAGAAGGGTAAGAAAATCTTCGATCAGCGACCATTGATACAATATAACTAAAAGCCTACCATCGCGAAACGAATTTTAATTAACCCTGCGCTGTTGAAGGTCCTCGGAGTCTACTTTCTATTCTTTCTAGCGTGTCTCTCCTAAATCTATGCTTCGAATCCTCCGGGACAGGAAGGGAAAACGGCTCAGCCAAGGCTCTAAAATACTCGCGGAAGCGTGATCGGTGGCGATCAAAGGGAACACTCACTTTCTTCCGGATGCTTGACGGTGGAGAAGCAGCCGTCCGCCGACAAGTAGAGCAACAGCGCTCCGTTCGCGGGCAGCTCCTTGAAACCACTCGCGAGGAATACCTGTACCTGGCTGTAGGTGGGCTTGTACAACAGGTACTTGTGTGGATTGTCCCGTCTCGGGGCCCCGTTTTCCGCCCCCGGATACGCGCCAGGCCTGAACGGCATCCTTCCGGCTGGCGACGCGTCGTGCAGGTGATTAGGGTCATCCCTCGGCTCCCTTTCCAGCGTTTGCAGCATCCTGAACATGTCCATCGACAATTCACTGAACTTCACCTGGTCGGCGCAATTGCCAACGATCAGGATCTCTTGCAGGGATAGGCACATGGGTGGCGTACGTTCCACAGGCGGCGAGGTCTGAGGCCCTAACCTGTGGGTCAGTATCACCGGGTTCGAGTCCGAGTGCACCACTCCGACGGCCGACTCGGCCTTCACGAACGCCTTAATCTCGTCGAGCACCAGGTTCCACTCCAGCTGATCGTCCGGCTCGTAGGTGCTGGTGTAATCGGCGATTTGCGCGTCCAGCTCTTGGACCAGTTCTCGGACGAGCTTCATCCGGTTCAACAGCAGGCAGACCACGATGAAGCGGGCGTAGTACCTGAGCTTTTTCACCATCAGGTCGCTCCTGTCCTCTTTTGCCGCGCGACTGTAGTAAGCTCGGCCACGAATCGCCACGTAGAACGAGTAGGCCTCGTGAAGGTAGCTCGTCTCGCTGGTACGAAGGTAGTAGTGGTAGTAGAGCTGGCCAATCTTACTCGCAATCTCGCCGATCTGCCACCTCTTCAGGCCGTACTTCGTGTCTAGTATCGCCCTGCAAACCAAAGTTTCATCGGTTAATCCTTTACTCCCAATGGTCAGTCGCCGTTTGTTTTAACGCTATTTCTACCAAAAGGTGTCAAGACGCCTTTCGAATTTTAAATTGACATTATTCTCTAAGTTTAATCATTTCTTCAAATTTAAATTTTTGACTTTTTGTACAATAGTTGTTAAATTAATTCAGTGATATCATTTTTCTCCGGCTCATCTTCGGTTTAAAAATCATAAGGTGTTTTTTGACACTTTAAGGATTTCATAAGGGTTTAAGAATTATCTATATTTAATTGATAATTTTAAATCCCAACAGTTTTGGCAATTATTTCCATTCAAAAGTAATGGTATCAAAACACACCTTTTGGTCGAAATAGGTATACACAAAATCGTGGTAGAAATAGTGTTAATAATGTAACCTAAATAACGAATACGAAACGATAAATATATTAACCCCTTGACTACTGTGGGCGTTTATTAAAAATTTAAAATAGAAATAAAAATAAAATAAAATAAAAATAAAATAGAAAATGAAATAAAATAAAAATATAAATTTTGCGCTTGTGATACTGAGAGCGCCTCTAAGCACCCACAGTAGTCAAAGGGTTGAAAGGATAAAAAATCTTTATAAGGAAGTGAAGGGAATATTTGATTTTTTGTGCTTTATGTAAATATAATTATTACATATTTAATATATCAAAAAAGACAAGCAGGATTGAGAAACCATATGAAAAAATATTGTAACTTTTTTTTTATATAATACACCTCCGAACTTAAACACGTGCTTTACTTTTTTCGTTACACTATTAAAAGCGTTAACGAGGATATAAGAAAAACTTCGAATTGCGTTGTTTACCACGAGAAAATTCTTCGAGCGCGAAGGGTTAAATAGATCTCCCGAATTCCACCTGCGTTATTTTACTAAATTTCTATCGCATCGAGTAAAGATCCAGAATTCGGTAGTTCTTAGTCTTAGAATAAAAAATTCATAATCTAAAAGAAGTTACGCGGTGACGATGGAATTAGATCAAGATTTGAAGCGTAAAGGAAGCGGGAAGAGACAGTTTAATCAACTTGTAAACATCAACGCGTAATCAATACTAGCGAACGGATCTCGTAAAGGCAACACCGTGCCTAACGATATCTTCTTTCACGAGAAATCTCACTTTCTCTGTGGCGAAGTCAGAGTAACGGAATAAAATGTCCATACCCTTCAGGATAAAAGAGAAAGAAGGGAGAAGCCGGTATAATAAAACCGAATGGAATGAAATAAAAGGAGGAAAACGATACAGAAAGGGAACAAAAACATGGAAACAAACAAGCCCGGATCCGCGATATTTTTGAAACTGCCGGTCGTACGTTCGAGAAACTTTCCCTATTGTTTTGACGCGTGGAACCGATCCTGAAAGAGCGTCCCCGATATTTATTAACAGTCGACGTGACACGATCGCGTGTCTACCTATGTATGTATATATATACACGTATATATTTATATATATACATATACATGTGTACGCGGTATGTCGTGGTGGCTAGGTGTCGCATGTCTGCACGAACGCGAGCGGTGTGAATAGCCGGATAGACAATTGACTCTTTGTCGAGTCGCACCATCAGCGAGCCAGCCCAAGTTGATGACACTTTACGATCAAAAGGGAAAGGGACAAAGGGCCGAAGATTACCGGGCATTCGGTGCAACAGAATCGAAAAGGGTAAATAAAGACGTGTGTGCAACGCGCTTCAAGTGAGACAACGAAGCAAACTGGCCTAGGTGAATCGGTCAAGGGTACCTTAGACGGATCAGCGAAGGAGCCACACAGGTTTTACCATCGAAATGGAAAGAGATCTGTGAGATTTAAATCCGATTTAACCTGGCACGCCTCGTCGCGAATGGCAGAAAAACTGTTCATCGCGATTTCTGATAGGACATTACGTGGGAATAGAGTTCTAAACGAATAATCCAAATTAACTCGGTTTAGGAGAAACAAACGAGAAATAAAGGGAAAAAGGGGAATACTGTGAAAAATGGTGCTATTCACGTAAGTTGCTATAGTAGCTCGATGTTCAGAAAAATGATATCCGCGGAAAGTATTATAGTGGCGCGTCCTTCTGAAAGATGATACACGCGAAAGCAATTATAGTCGCGTGTCGTACCTAAGAGGTTAAAACGAAGTATAACGCGTGATGCGTATTACACTTTCCGTGTAAGAATCAGATCGAAGATAAAGTAGAAATCTCGAATTGAGTTTTAAACGAATAATCCAAATTAACGCGGTTTAGGAGAAACAAACGAGAAATAAAGGGAAAAATGTGTAATACTGTCAAAAATGGTGCTATCCACGAAAGTCGCTATAGTAGTGCGTCGTTCAGAGCGAAGATATCCATGAAAAGTATTATAGTGACGCGTCGATCAGAGGAATGATAACCGCGAAAACCATTATAGTGGCGTGTCGTTCTCATAGATGATATCCACGAAAGTAGCTATAGTAGTGCGTCGTTCAGAACAATGATATCCACGAAAGTCGCTATAGTAGTGCGTCGTTCAGAACAATGATATCCGCAAAAACCACTATAGTGACGCGTTGTTCAGAGCGATAATATCCGCGAAAACCGCTATAGTGACGCGTCCTTCCGAAAGATGATATACACAAAAGCCGTTATAGTCGCGTGTCATACCTAAGAGGTAATATTGTGAAAAATGGTGTTATCCACGAAAGTTGCTACAGTAGCACGTCGTTCAGAACAATGATATCCCCGAAAAGTATTATAGTGACGCGTCGATCAGAGGAATGATAACCGCGAAAACCATTATAGTGGCGTGTCGTTCTCATAGATGATATCCACGAAAGTAGCTATAGTAGCGCGTCGTTCAGAACAATGATATCCACGAAAGTCGCAATAATAGCGCGTCGTTCAAATCGATGATATCCGCGAAAAGTATTATAGTGACTCGTCGTTCTGAAAGATGATACACAAGAAATCCAATATAGTCGCGTGTCGTGTCTAAGAGATTAAACGCACATCGAACGCAGCGTCGACTGTTATTTCCTATATATCTTCGCATGATCTCCATTAAGAATTCTCGTGTGTCGGGAACCACGTGACTGAAACCCTCGTGGCAGTCGCTACCGCGGATTTGGCCACCACGCGTTGCTACGATATCTTCCTGTCAAACGTTCGCAGTTGTGTCATCGTGTATCGGATTTAAACGAAACAACTATTCACGCGGCTTGAAAGTTGCGGAAAATCGGGAAAATCCTCGCAATATCTCGCGCAAACTGGTACGGATATAAAATATGGCATTTAAATGCACTTACATTAATATTAAAACGATTGAACGATTCGATTCGTAGAATTCCAGACCGCGATGGCCTTTTATTGGAAAATAAACGATGTAAAAAAGGTCAGAAAATGCCGTCGACGATAACGTCTTGAGAGAGATTGTTGAATACGACTTACGACAAATGGTACGATAAATGGAGACTCACTTGACACGAATAAGAATAGTACAGGAAATAAATAAGCGTGTTACACGCGTAAATACAGAAACCGAGGTGAATTAGCACAGCGATCTCGTTATTTCAACGAGGCAAGATAAAGTGGAATATGGGATGAAATTTTGTCCTGTATCTCGGATTATTCGATCTTACATTTCTCCATATACTTTGGACGATTTTATCACGAAGAAATTGTATCAAATTCTGTATTCGTTTTACTCGTGAAACTGCTGTAAAAGGAACGAGAGTAAATGCGTGCGATCGTGCCAACCACGAGGGCTCGGGTCACGTGATTGCGATCGTATAGCAATTCCACGCGAAGGTCATAGAAATTTTGTTCGATTCACGAAATATATTTCTAAGAACTTCACATCTTCCTACTAACCCCAGACTTTAGAATCATTCGAGATATACCATCTACAAACTGGAAGTTGAAATTTATCAAGATGGAAGCATAATTACATGAACTCCTTTCACACGACGATATTTCACAGAACGTTAAACAGAATCTCGCGTTATCAGATGTATCCTTTGACATCCGTGAAAAGCTACCGGTTTGAAAGCCCATTCGAGCTATCGGTTTGGGTAAATTTTCTACGCGGGAGAGAAAGCGAGAGTTTGGGAAAGAAATCGCACGTAAAAACTCGCATCGACGAGACGCGTAAGCTGCTCGATAACGCGCGGTGGTAATAAAATCGTTGAAAAAAAGGAGAATCGATAAAAACGCGAGATTATGGTAACACGGTACGTACGGTGTCCAGTAAAAATACCCAGAGGGAGACCGCGGCGAAGATGGGAGTAAGCGTAACACGAGCAGTACGCACACGCGTGAGCATGTTCACTCGCGCGCACGATCTCCATTCACGCTCACGTCACATGGTGGGCCGAGTGCGTAAAAGGACCGCCGTGGTCCTTGGTGAACGGGCAACCGATCCCGTTTACTCCCGTCTACGTTCTCCACGTAGATAGGTGCGCGCGACCCGTCGGCCCTTTCCGTCGCAGGTCGAGAGAAACACCGAGGAGAGGTATTCGGTGATCCTTTGGTCGAAGGACCTCGTGGCATGGAGGACGGCGCGCGTGTGATCGATGGCTTCGGCCACGCCAGCGGCCACCCTTGCTCGCGACGATGACTCACCGTGACTCCCGGTATACGCCACACCGTCACAATCTCTCTCTGCTTTACTCTCTCCTCTCCTTCTTGCCTTATCTCACTCACCTGTGCTGCTGCTGGAACTTCCACAGCTTGGTGTAGATGTCAAAGGTGCGCCCGAAGTAGCCCTGCCACTGCTTGTGCCCGTATTGTGGCAGATCCCGTAACCCGTTGAACAGCTGCTTGCTCTTCTCGAGCAGGTGGCAGAACTCGAGGACGACTTTGCGCTCGTGGTCGTCCATGCCAGCCATCATGACCATCTTTTCGATGAATCGAGATCGCGGCCACTGGCTGGACGGCCCTTCAGACGACGGTCGCGGTGGCCCCGCGTGATGGCGCCTGCCGATTCCGCCACCCTCTCTTCTTCCACTCTGGACACAGACGCCGACCAACCAGCCGACCCAATCAATACTTGCCCACCCCGCATCAGGGGGCGCACCGTGCGTGCCGTACCACGCCACCGAACACCACGCCACGCGCCACCCCGCACGCGTCGCAACGTCCGCCTGGGACATCTGTCCGCTCCGCCGGTAGACTCACAGTTCCATGTTAGAACACCACCGATCGATGGATTTCTTGCAGAGGGTAACTTGTGAACGTTTGGGTTACGTTTGGTTGGTGGTAGGTAATCGGGGTGCAGCGACGAGAAGGCTGGTTCCACGAGGGTTGCGAATGGTAGCTTGCGGGGTGAGAAGGATGTCGCCACTGGTGTTTCGAGGTGGAGAAGATACTTCGGGTTACTCGCAGCGGGGTTTTAGGGAATTTTAAGACCGAGGATCGAGGATTAATGATGGAGAATGATACGTAGGATATGTAGGGAACTGGAGGATGGAGAAGTGAGTCTGTGAAGGTAGTGAAAGCTTCGAAGATATCGTTTGTGATTAGTATTTACGCTTAATATTTATTGGTTTGTTTGGTAGATTATACGCTCTTTGGAATTCTGTGATTCACTGCGAATTATTTTTAACGGAGTTTGAAATTTTTCTTGTATTCGAAATCAAGCACTACTTTTATTCGATAGATACAGTTTTCAAGCGCTTAAAATTCCCTGATTCGCTGCGAATTATTTTTAACGGAGTTTGAGATTTTTCTTTGGGGCGGTTTTACCTTATTTTCGAAATCAACCCCTATTCTTATTCGATAAGTTCAGTTTTCAAGCGCTTAAAATTCCCCGATTCGCTGCGAATTATTTTTAACGGAGTTTCAAATTTTTCTTTGGACCGGTTCCATGTTATTTTCAAAATCAACCCCTGCCCTTATTCGATAGATTCAGTTTTCAATCGTTTCTTGAAATTTCCCGATTCGCTGCGAATTATTTTTAACAGAATTAGAGATTTTTCTTCGGGCCGGTTCTATTTTATTTTCGAAATCAACCCCTGCTCTTATTCGATAGATTCGGTTTTCAATCGTTTCTTGAAATTTCC
>NW_027470231.1:0-5000 GCF_051020765.1 Lasioglossum baleicum
ACGATGATCTAATATTTATAACGGTCTGGGAACGCTAGGAAGAAAGTTTACTCTTGGCGGTTGGACTTAGAAAAATTTCGCTCGGTCGGAGTTGCTCGCAATGCGCCCGGAACATTATTCTGAGTTTATTCGATAAATATTCATCCTAAAGCTTTGATACTTGATATTTATTGTTAGAATGCGTTATTATACAATGATCTAATATTTATAATGGTCTGGGAACGCTAGGAAAAAAGTTTACTCTTGGCGGTTGGACTTAGAAAAATTTCGCTCGGTCGGAGTTGCTCGCAATGCGCCCGGAACATTATTCTGAGTTTATTCGATAAATATTCATCCTAAAGCTTTGATACTTGATATTTATTGTTAGAATGCGTTATTATACAATGATCTAATATTTATAATGGTCTGGGAACGCTAGGAAGAAAGTTTACTCTTGGCGGTTGGACTTAGAAAAATTTCGCTCGGTCGGAGTTGCTCGCAATGCGCCCGGAACATTATTCTGAGTTTATTCGATAAATATTCATCCTAAAGCTTTGATACTTGATATTTATTGTTAGAATGCGTTATTATACAATGATCTAATATTTATAATGGTCTGGGAACGCTAGGAAAAAAGTTTACTCTTGGCGGTTGGACTTAGAAAAATTTCGCTCGGTCGGAGTTGCTCGCAATGCGCCCGGAACATTATTCTGAGTTTATTCGATAAATATTCATCCTAAAGCTTTGATACTTGATATTTATTGTTAGAATGCGTTATTATACAATGATCTAATATTTATAATGGTCTGGGAACGCTAGGAAAAAAGTTTACTCTTGGCGGTTGGACTTAGAAAAATTTCGCTCGGTCGGAGTTGCTCGCAATGCGCCCGGAACATTATTCTGAGTTTATTCGATAAATATTCATCCTAAAGCTTTGATACTTGATATTTATTGTTAGAATGCGTTATTATACAATGATCTAATATTTATAATGGTCTGGGAACGCTAGGAAAAAAGTTTACTCTTGGCGGTTGGACTTAGAAAAATTTCGCTCGGTCGGAGTTGCTCGCAATGCGCCCGGAACATTATTCTGAGTTTATTCGATAAATATTCATCCTAAAGCTTTGATACTTGATATTTATTGTTAGAATGCGTTATTATACAATGATCTAATATTTATAATGGTCTGGGAACGCTAGGAAAAAAGTTTACTCTTGGCGGTTGGACTTAGAAAAATTTCGCTCGGTCGGAGTTGCTCGCAATGCGCCCGGAACATTATTCTGAGTTTATTCGATAAATATTCATCCTAAAGCTTTGATACTTGATATTTATTGTTAGAATGCGTTATTATACAATGATCTAATATTTATAATGGTCTGGGAACGCTAGGAAAAAAGTTTACTCTTGGCGGTTGGACTTAGAAAAATTTCGCTCGGTCGGAGTTGCTCGCAATGCGCCCGGAACATTATTCTGAGTTTATTCGATAAATATTCATCCTAAAGCTTTGATACTTGATATTTATTATTAGAATGCGTTATTATACAATGATCTAATATTTATAATGGTCTGGGAACGCTAGGAAAAAAGTTTACTCTTGGCGGTTGGACTTAGAAAAATTTCGCTCGGTCGGAGTTGCTCGCAATGCGCCCGGAACATTATTCTGAGTTTATTCGATAAATATTCATCCTAAAGCTTTGATACTTGATATTTATTGTTAGAATGCGTTATTATACAATGATCTAATATTTATAATGGTCTGGGAACGCTAGGAAAAAAGTTTACTCTTGGCGGTTGGACTTAGAAAAATTTCGCTCGGTCGGAGTTGCTCGCAATGCGCCCGGAACATTATTCTGAGTTTATTCGATAAATATTCATCCTAAAGCTTTGATACTTGATATTTATTGTTAGAATGCGTTATTATACAATGATCTAATATTTATAATGGTCTGGGAACGCTAGGAAAAAAGTTTACTCTTGGCGGTTGGACTTAGAAAAATTTCGCTCGGTCGGAGTTGCTCGCAATGCGCCCGGACATTATTCTGAGTTTATTCGATAAATATTCATCCTAAAGCTTTGATACTTGATATTTATTGTTAGAATGCGTTATTATACAATGATCTAATATTTATAATGGTCTGGGAACGCTAGGAAAAAAGTTTACTCTTGGCGGTTGGACTTAGAAAAATTTCGCTCGGTCGGAGTTGCTCGCAATGCGCCCGGAACATTATTCTGAGTTTATTCGATAAATATTCATCCTAAAGCTTTGATACTTGATATTTATTGTTAGAATGCGTTATTATACAATGATCTAATATTTATAATGGTCTGGGAACGCTAGGAAAAAAGTTTACTCTTGGCGGTTGGACTTAGAAAAATTTCGCTCGGTCGGAGTTGCTCGCAATGCGCCCGGAACATTATTCTGAGTTTATTCGATAAATATTCATCCTAGAGCTTTGATACTTGATATTTATTGTTAGAATGCGTTATTATACAATGATCTAATATTTATAATGGTCTGGAACGCTAGGAAAAAAGTTTACTCTTGGCGGTTGGACTTAGAAAAATTTCGCTCGGTCGGAGTTGCTCGCAATGCGCCCGGAACATTATTCTGAGTTTATTCGATAAATATTCATCCTAAAGCTTTGATACTTGATATTTATTGTTAGAATGCGTTATTATACAATGATCTAATATTTATAATGGTCTGGGAACGCTAGGAAAAAAGTTTACTCTTGGCGGTTGGACTTAGAAAAATTTCGCTCGGTCGGAGTTGCTCGCAATGCGCCCGGAACATTATTCTGAGTTTATTCGATAAATATTCATCCTAAAGCTTTGATACTTGATATTTATTGTTAGAATGCGTTATTATACAATGATCTAATATTTATAATGGTCTGGGAACGCTAGGAAAAAAGTTTACTCTTGGCGGTTGGACTTAGAAAAATTTCGCTCGGTCGGAGTTGCTCGCAATGCGCCCGGAACATTATTCTGAGTTTATTCGATAAATATTCATCCTAAAGCTTTGATACTTGATATTTATTGTTAGAATGCGTTATTATACAATGATCTAATATTTATAATGGTCTGGGAACGCTAGGAAAAAAGTTTACTCTTGGCGGTTGGACTTAGAAAAATTTCGCTCGGTCGGAGTTGCTCGCAATGCGCCCGGAACATTATTCTGAGTTTATTCGATAAATATTCATCCTAAAGCTTTGATACTTGATATTTATTGTTAGAATGCGTTATTATACAATGATCTAATATTTATAATGGTCTGGGAACGCTAGGAAAAAAGTTTACTCTTGGCGGTTGGACTTAGAAAAATTTCGCTCGGTCGGAGTTGCTCGCAATGCGCCCGGAACATTATTCTGAGTTTATTCGATAAATATTCATCCTAAAGCTTTGATACTTGATATTTATTGTTAGAATGCGTTGTTATACAATGATCTAATATTTATAATGGTCTGGGAACGCTAGGAAAAAAGTTTACTCTTGGCGGTTGGACTTAGAAAAATTTCGCTCGGTCGGAGTTGCTCGCAATGCGCCCGGAACATTATTCTGAGTTTATTCGATAAATATTCATCCTAAAGCTTTGATACTTGATATTTATTGTTAGAATGCGTTATTATACAATGATCTAATATTTATAATGGTCTGGGAACGCTAGGAAAAAAGTTTACTCTTGGCGGTTGGACTTAGAAAAATTTCGCTCGGTCGGAGTTGCTCGCAATGCGCCCGGAACATTATTCTGAGTTTATTCGATAAATATTCATCCTAAAGCTTTGATACTTGATATTTATTGTTAGAATGCGTTATTATACAATGATCTAATATTTATAATGGTCTGGGAACGCTAGGAAAAAAGTTTACTCTTGGCGGTTGGACTTAGAAAAATTTCGCTCGGTCGGAGTTGCTCGCAATGCGCCCGGAACATTATTCTGAGTTTATTCGATAAATATTCATCCTAAAGCTTTGATACTTGATATTTATTGTTAGAATGCGTTATTATACAATGATCTAATATTTATAATGGTCTGGGAACGCTAGGAAAAAAGTTTACTCTTGGCGGTTGGACTTAGAAAAATTTCGCTCGGTCGGAGTTGCTCGCAATGCGCCCGGAACATTATTCTGAGTTTATTCGATAAATATTCATCCTAGAGCTTTGATACTTGATATTTATTGTTAGAATGCGTTATTATACAATGATCTAATATTTATAATGGTCTGGGAACGCTAGGAAAAAAGTTTACTCTTGGCGGTTGGACTTAGAAAAATTTCGCTCGGTCGGAGTTGCTCGCAATGCGCCCGGAACATTATTCTGAGTTTATTCGATAAATATTCATCCTAAAGCTTTGATACTTGATATTTATTGTTAGAATGCGTTATTATACAATGATCTAATATTTATAATGGTCTGGGAACGCTAGGAAAAAAGTTTACTCTTGGCGGTTGGACTTAGAAAAATTTCGCTCGGTCGGAGTTGCTCGCAATGCGCCCGGAACATTATTCTGAGTTTATTCGATAAATATTCATCCTAAAGCTTTGATACTTGATATTTATTGTTAGAATGCGTTATTATACAATGATCTAATATTTATAATGGTCTGGGAACGCTAGGAAAAAAGTTTACTCTTGGCGGTTGGACTTAGAAAAATTTCGCTCGGTCGGAGTTGCTCGCAATGCGCCGGAACATTATTCTGAGTTTATTCGATAAATATTCATCCTAGAGCTTTGATACTTGATATTTATTGTTAGAATGCGTTATTATACAATGATCTAATATTTATAATGGTCTGGGAACGCTAGGAAAAAAGTTTACTCTTGGCGGTTGGACTTAGAAAAATTTCGCTCGGTCGGAGTTGCTCGCAATGCGCCCGGAACATTATTCTGAGTTTATTCGATAAATATTCATCCTAAAGCTTTGATACTTGATATTTATTGTTAGAATGCGTTATTATACAATGATCTAATATTTATAATGGTCTGGGAACGCTAGGAAAAAAGTTTACTCTTGGCGGTTG
>NW_027470231.1:10000-15000 GCF_051020765.1 Lasioglossum baleicum
TCGCCTTTAAAGCAGTCGTGAGTCTGACACCCTACTCCGTGCGTGTGGCCCAATAGTGCGCACCGCGAGAGCGTGGGACGAATGACCGCTGCCAGAGCCGACTGTGAGTCCCGCTCTCTATTTGTATCGGGTTCGCGTATAACCAAGAGCACGAAACGTTGCTGCGCCGCACGCGGTGTTCGTTGACGACGGAACGTATATTTATTATAATATTATACATTCGCCAGAGCGGACCGGCTCGTGATGCTCGCTTTTGTAAAGCAGTCGTGAGTCTGACACCCTACTCCGTGCGTGTGGCCCAATAGTGCGCATCGCGAGAGCTTGGGACGAATGACCGCTGCCAGAGCCGGCTGTGAGTCCGCTAATCTGTCGAATAAAATAAAAATATGGTAATATCGTTCCGACGAAAAACGGTGTTCCGAGAGGACCGGCCGTGACGCTCGCTATAAAGCCTATGGCGCGATTATTCCCGACGACACCCTACTCTCTGTGTGGCCCAATAGTGCGCGCAGACGAGTTTGGGACGAGAACGGGGATCGCGCCTACGGCCAGAGCCGGCTCGCGAGTCCGCTTGTATCGGAATTTATCGTTGCCTCGAGCACACACAACATTTTATGGAAATGTGTTTTATACGGGAAGTGGACCGGCTCGTGAAGCTCGCTTTTAAAGCAGTCGTGAGTCTGACACCCTACTCCGTGCGTGTGGCCCAATAGTGCGCATCGCGAGAGCTTGGGACGAATGACCGCTGCCAGAGCCGGCTGTGAAGTCCTCCGTTCTCACATCATTCCAAATGAAATGGAAGTGAAGAGGAGAGGAATATTATTACATCTCTGGATCCAGTATCGGGTTGTCTTACGATCCCCGTCGTTTTCAGAGAATATATATTCATCTCCGCGTTTTCCACGTTAACGGTTTTTCAATGTACTGTTCGCCCGGCCGTCGGATACGTGTTGCGTATCTGACGGTTTTTTTTTTCCGTTTCCACGGACGACGATAGTGTCGTCCTTAAAACGACGCCTGAACGAATCTCCTTCGCGCGCTGGTTGGAGCGTTCAGGTACAATGCGTTCTTACGAACCGCAGAACAAGAGACATATACATATATTGATTTGTAAATCAAAAATATATACGATTACCCTGAACGGTGGATCACTTGGCTCGTGGGTCGATGAAGAACGCAGCTAATTGCGCGTCAACGTGTGAACTGCAGGACACATGAACATCGACATTTCGAACGCACATTGCGGTCCACGGATACAATTCCTGGACCACGCCTGGCTGAGGGTCGTTTACGTAACCATAAACTGCTTGCGTTGCTCTTGTAAGTCCCCGCCGTCGCTTACCTCTCCAAATATATTTTTGGAGGGCGCCAAAGAGCGTTTCGGAGTCGGGTTGCAAAGATGCTACGTACGAGCGAATGATGGGCGTTTCGTCGGCGTTTGTCGCGGTTCTGTGAAAATTGCCAATTTTTGCATTGCGTCTTATAAACACATACAAATATATATATATCTAGTTTCCACGAGAGGCGAAGTAGGGATTGGTATTTCTTACGTTCGGACTTGCGTGAGTGTTTTTACGGTGTCGTGAGTCGTATTGAAAATACGACCGCCCGTAAGGCACCGCTTCGACGAGGATCTCCAAATCTCTCACCTTCTCTGCGAAACGATTCGCCTTGCGGAAAGAAGCGTTTCCACTCATGAACATTTAACGCGCTCCCGACGTCGCCTGAAATGATGCGTATATACGAAAGAGGTATATTTACAAGAGTCTCGCGAGACTACAGAGATGGACACACAAATTATAAAAGAAAGAAAGAATACTGTGTGGCACACAGAGTGTGTGTGGTGTGGCAATGTTAAGCCCCAGGGAGAGAATATGCCTGTGCGTGGATGAGTTTCTTAACTCTACGTTATAATTGCCATACGGCGGAGGGTCGTCGTTGCCGGCGATTTCGACAAACACACATTCCTTTTCGAGTCTTCGAGGGAAGAGACGAAAGAGATCTCTCGTTCTATCGCGAACGCTTTGATGATCGATGGACAGCGGAGCAAAGCGCAGCAATGTGCGGGATGAGCACGTCGTACTTGATCGGGTCGGAATTATTCCCCGTCGTCGACGTGTCCTCGCTAATCTGTGCGATTGCCATTCCATCGCCACGTTCGCGTTGAATCGTATTGATGACGGCCTATGAGCGTCTTGAGATCTTACTCTCTTTCTCTCGTGTCTCTAATTTGGTTTTGCGTTTGATCGATGATAAATCGTTTCGTGCGCAACGTTTCTGTACCCCCGTGGTTTTTGGTTCAATTATATAGAAGTAGAGAGAAAAAGAAATCCCACCGGGTTATATGTATTATTATTTTTTTTTTTTAATAATATGTATACTCCTCTATTGGCGAGGCTTATTTCGAACTTGATTGTCACACGACGCAAAAGACACACTTGTGTGTTCACGCACGGAACAGCACCGCGGAGAGAGAAAAGGTATATCCAATGATGAAAACCTTTATGTCGGTCGCCCCATGTCTTTTCTTTTCTTCATTGTCGATTCGTGCGGAACCGCGCGATCTGTCGGTCGTCCAGTCCCCGAAAGTTCTTTTCGACGGACGTTAAAGTTAACCGGCCAGATCGTCTAGCGAGAGTTTCCGATCGACGAGAGATGAAGAAAGAATTATATTGACACTTTGGTGTGGCGCATAAGGCATATATCGGTTTTTTGTTTACCTTTTTCTCTCTTCTGTCGTGTAGTGTTGTTTCGTTTTCTTTTTTTTTCTTTTTTTTTTGTGCTTTGTACGTTTTCGCGAGTACTACTTTTACGCTCTTTCGGCCGAAACACACAAAATTTTGTATCACGTACGACGACCTCAGAGTAGGCGAGATTACCCGCTGAATTTAAGCATATTACTAAGCGGAGGAAAAGAAACTAACAAGGATTTCCTTAGTAGCGGCGAGCGAACAGGAATTAGCCCAGCACTGAATCCCGCGGTTCTGCCGTTGGGAAATGTAGTGTTCAGGAGGGTCAATTTATCCCGAGACGTCGAACCGCGTCCAAGTCCATCTTGAATGGGGCCATTTACCCGTAGAGGGTGCCAGGCCCGTAGCGACTGGTACGCGTTTCGGGAGGACCTCTCCTTAGAGTCGGGTTGCTTGAGAGTGCAGCCCTAAGTGGGTGGTAAACTCCATCTAAGGCTAAATATGACCACGAGACCGATAGCGAACAAGTACCGTGAGGGAAAGTTGAAAAGAACTTTGAAGAGAGAGTTCAAGAGTACGTGAAACCGTTCAGGGGTAAACCTGAGAAACCCAAAAGATCGAATGGGGAGATTCATCGTCGACGAGGCTGGCTTCCGTTGGTGCGCAGATAGCCCGTAATGGGCCACTTCGGTGGTTCCAGTGCGAGGGTACACCATCTTCGGCAAATGTTCCGGTCGCGTAGTCGTGCACTTCTCCCTTAGTAGAACGTCGCGACCCGTTGCGTGTCGGTCTACGGCTCGAGTTGTTGCCTGTCGTGTCGCCTTCGTGCGCACACGGCAGACGCTCGATCGCCTGGCCGGCTGCGTGACGGTACTCTGACGGTATCGGGCCGCAACCAATCCATTTTCGAATGTGTGTGCGTCAGGCCCGCCGCAAGCTCGGTTAGTTTGTCACCCGGATGGTACGGACCTAGCGCCGGCTCCGGGCCTAACCAGCTGTTAGCAGGCGGTGTCCTCGGACTGGCCAAGCTTTGAATTACCGGTCAGCGACGCTACTGCTTTGGGTACTCTCAGGACCCGTCTTGAAACACGGACCAAGGAGTCTAACATGTGCGCGAGTCATTGGGACATGTAAACCTAAAGGCGCAATGAAAGTGAAGATCGTACCTTAGCGTCGATCAAGGGAGGATGGGCCGCGTCACGATGCGGCCTCGCACTCCCGGGGCGTCTCGTTCTCATTGCGAGAAGAGGCGCACCCAGAGCGTACACGTTGGGACCCGAAAGATGGTGAACTATGCCTGGTCAGGACGAAGTCAGGGGAAACCCTGATGGAGGTCCGTAGCGATTCTGACGTGCAAATCGATCGTCGGAACTGGGTATAGGGGCGAAAGACTAATCGAACCATCTAGTAGCTGGTTCCCTCCGAAGTTTCCCTCAGGATAGCTGGCACTCGCTCGTTCTCTTTTGATGAACGTGTGCGAGTCTCATCTGGTAAAGCGAATGATTAGAGGCCTTGGGGCCGAAACGACCTCAACCTATTCTCAAACTTTAAATGGGTGAGATCTCTGGCTTGCTTGGATCAATGAAGCCACGAGATTATATTGGATCAGAGTGCCAAGTGGGCCAATTTTGGTAAGCAGAACTGGCGCTGTGGGATGAACCAAACGCAGAGTTAAGGCGCCTAAGTCGACGCTTATGGGATACCATGAAAGGCGTTGGTTGCTTAAGACAGCAGGACGGTGGCCATGGAAGTCGGAATCCGCTAAGGAGTGTGTAACAACTCACCTGCCGAAGCAACTAGCCCTGAAAATGGATGGCGCTGAAGCGTCGCGCCTATACTCCGCCGTCAGCGGCAAGTGAGGTTGACGTTAGCTTTTTTTAAAGGCGCGTCTTCCATGAAGCTCTGACGAGTAGGAGGGTCGCGGCGGTGTGCGCAGAAGGGTCTGGGCGTGAGCCTGCCTGGAGCCGCCGTCGGTGCAGATCTTGGTGGTAGTAGCAAATACTCCAGCGAGGCCCTGGAGGACTGACGTGGAGAAGGGTTTCGTGTGAACAGCCGTTGCACACGAGTCAGTCGATCCTAAGCCCTAAGAGAAATCCTATGTAGATGAGGTGTCCTAAGAGAGAGCAAAATATCATTAAATGATAAACACACACCCATCGGGCGAAAGGGAATCCGGTTTCTATTCCGGAACCCGGCAGCGGAACCGCTTACCAATCGGGCCCTCGTAAGAGTGTTCGTCGGGGTAACCCAAAATGACCTGGAGACGCCGTCGGGAGATCCGGGGAGAGTTTTCTTTTCTGTATAAGCGTT
>NW_027470231.1:20000-32500 GCF_051020765.1 Lasioglossum baleicum
ATTTCAATTTTCTTTTTTTTTTTTCATTTCGACGCTAAGAATCATACGCTTGATCGAACGAGAGAGACAGAGAGAAAGACATGCAATCTAGAATCGTTTGAATTTCACTTGAGAAACGCAACTATATAACGAGACATAACTCTCTAATAAAAACACGCGATAATTATTTATTATTTATTTATTTATTTATTTATTTATTGTTAATGCCGCGCGAACCTGGTAGAGAAAGTATACGAATATCGCGTCACGACGACGTACGATCCACCGAGACCACCGCGGACGTACTTATCCAAGCGTGTGTCTGTATACTCGAAGAATTTCAAAGTTCCAGCGGCGTATTGCTTTCATTTTGTAGCGGCGTATTGCTTTCGATCCCAGCGGCGTATTGCTTTCGACTGTAGCGGCGTATTGCTTTCGACTGTAGCGGCGTATTGCTTTCGATCCCAGCGGCGTATTGCTTTCGTCTGTAGCGGCGTATTGCTTTCGATCCCAGCGGCGTATTGCTTTCGTCTGCAGCGGCGTATTGCTTTCAGTTCCGGCGGCGTATTGCTTTCGTCTGCAGCGGCGT
The DNA here is from genome assembly GCF_051020765.1 of Lasioglossum baleicum. Classification (NCBI taxonomy): domain Eukaryota; kingdom Metazoa; phylum Arthropoda; class Insecta; order Hymenoptera; family Halictidae; genus Lasioglossum; species Lasioglossum baleicum. The sequence goes on from NW_027470231.1 coordinate 20,569, forward strand.
ATTGCTTTCAGTTCCGGCGGCGTATTGCTTTCGTCTGCAGCGGCGTATTGCCTTATTCACAGCGGCGTATTGCTTCTATTCACAGCGGCGTATTGCCTTATTCACAGCGGCGTATTGCCTCTATTTACAGCGGCGTATTGCCTTATTCACAGCGGCGTATTGCCTCTATTTACAGCGGCGTATTGCCTTATTCACAGCGGCGTGTTGCTTCTGCTTACAGCGGCGTATTGCCTTATTCACAGCGGCGTATTGCCTCTATTTACAGCGGCGTATTGCCTTATTCACAGCGGCGTGTTGCTTCTACTTACAGCGGCGTATTGCCTTATTCACAGCGGCGTATTGCCTCTATTTACAGCGGCGTATTGCTTCTATTCACAGCGGCGTGTTGCTTCTGCTTACAGCGGCGTATTGCCTTATTCACAGCGGCGTATTGCCTCTATTTACAGCGGCGTATTGCCTTATTCACAGCGGCGTGTTGCTTCTACTTACAGCGGCGTATTGCCTTATTCACAGCGGCGTATTGCCTCTATTTACAGCGGCGTATTGCCTTATTTACAGCAGCGTACTGCTTTCAGTTACAGCGGCCCATTTCCAGAGTTCCAGCGGCGTATAGCTTCATGTTGTAGCGCCGTACTGCTTCATCTTCTAGCAGCGTATTGCCGGAGTTCTAGCAGCATATTCCTTATATTATTAGAACAATGTAGCTGAAATAACCAATTATCCCATACGAATGCCACCTGAAAATAATACATGTGATTTAAAAGTAAAAAATTAAAATATAAATTTTTTATTTTATTAATAAGATACGAATAATATAATACAATATCAACATATTGTATTATTTCAACCAATTACATGTTGTTTTATTGACAATGCCCAACACCGGCATCCCAATATCCGCACAAATCCACAGACATGGTTCGAACGAAAAAAAAAAAAGGGACAGAGGGAATCTCGTTAATCCAAACACGCGCATCGCAAACATATCCGGGGACGATCTACCTAACAGTACAGACCAAAACTGACTCCCGCCGTTTACCCGCACGACCGATAGAACACGATTAGTACACGTCGAAATATAACTCGGAACATTATTTCTCAATAACTCGATAAATACTCATCCGAGCGCTTTCATACTTGATATTTGTCTTCAAAATGCTTTACCACACGATGATCTAATATTTATAATTGTCCGAGTAAGCCGGAAAGATAAGTTTACTCTTGGCGGTCGGAGCAATATTTCACAAAAACTGGAGCAATACGCGTTCGAGAGCTTTGAAACTCGAGAAATATTGATGACAAGCGGTATCGTGCGTGGATATAACGATTAAAGTCGTGCGGGAGCTCGGGGAGAAAAGTTTACTCTTGGCGGTTGGACTTAGAAAAATTTCGCTCGAGCTCCTTCGCACGGCGATCCGACGCGCCTCGGCGCGCGAACGATTCGTTCGAGCGGCCGAGCAAGCGATGCGCTCCGAACATTATTCTCAGTTTATTCGATAAATACTCATCCGAGCGCTTTCATACTTGATATTTGTCTTCAAAATGCTTTACCACACGATGATCTAATATTTATAATTGTCCGAGTAAGCCGGAAAGATAAGTTTACTCTTGGCGGTCGGAACAATATTTCACAAAAACTGGAGCAATACGCGTCCGAGAGCATTGAAACTCGAGAAATATTGATGACAAGCGGTATCGTGCGTGGATATAACGATTAAAGTCGTGCGGGAGCTCGGGGAGAAAAGTTTACTCTTGGCGGTTGGACTTAGAAAAATTTCGCTCGAGCTCCTTCGCACGGCGATCCGACGCGCCTCGGCGCGCGAACGATTCGTTCGAGCGGCCGAGCAAGCGATGCGCTCCGAACATTATTCTCAGTTTATTCGATAAATACTCATCCGAGCGCTTTCATACTTGATATTTGTCTTCAAAATGCTTTACCACACGATGATCTAATATTTATAATTGTCCGAGTAAGCCGGAAAGATAAGTTTACTCTTGGCGGTCGGAGCAATATTTCACAAAAACTGGAGCAATACGCGTCCGAGAGCATTGAAACTCGAGAAATATTGATGACAAGCGGTATCGTGCGTGGATATAACGATTAAAGTCGTGCGGGAGCTCGGGGAGAAAAGTTTACTCTTGGCGGTTGGACTTAGAAAAATTTCGCTCGAGCTCCTTCGCACGGCGATCCGACGCGCCTCGGCGCGCGAACGATTCGTTCGAGCGGCCGAGCAAGCGATGCGCTCCGAACATTATTCTCAGTTTATTCGATAAATACTCATCCGAGCGCTTTCATACTTGATATTTGTTTTCATTATGCTTTACCACACGATGATCTAATATTTATAATTGTCCGAGTAAGCCGGAAAGATAAGTTTACTCTTGGCGGTCGGAGCAATATTTCTCAAAAACTGAAGCAATACGCGTCCGAGAGCTTTGAAACTCGAGAAATATTGATGACAAGCGGTATCGTGCGTGGATATAACGATTAAAGTCGTGCGGGAGCTCGGAGAGAAAAGTTTACTCTTGGCGGTTGGACTTAGAAAAATTTCGCTCGAGCTCCTTCGCAGGGCGATCCGACGCGCCTCGGCGCGCGAACGATTCGTTCGAGCGGCCGAGCAAGCGATGCGCTCCGAACATTATTCTCAGTTTATTCGATAAATACTCATCCGAGCGCTTTCATACTTGATATTTGTCTTCGAAATGCTTTACCACACGATGATCTAATATTTATAATTGTCCGAGTAAGCCGGAAAGATAAGTTTACTCTTGGCGGTCGGAGCAATATTTCTCAAAAACTCGAGCAATACGCGTCCGAGAGCTTTGAATCTCGAGAAATATTGATGACAAGCGGTATCGTGCGTGGATATAACGATTAAAGTCGTGCGGGAGCTCGGGGAGAAAAGTTTACTCTTGGCGGTTGGACTTAGAAAAATTTCGCTCGAGCTCCTTCGCACGGCGATACGACGCGCCTCGGCGCGCGAACGATTCGTTCGAGCGGCCGAGCAAGCGATGCGCTCCGAACATTATTCTCAGTTTATTCGATAAATACTCATCCGAGCGCTTTCATACTTGATATTTGTCTTCCAAATGCTTTACCACACGATGATCTAATATTTATAATTGTCCGAGTAAGCCGGAAAGATAAGTTTACTCTTGGCGGTCGGAGCAATATTTCTCAAAAACTCGAGCAATACGCGTCCGAGAGCTTTGAAACTCGAGAAATATTGATGACAAGCGGTATCGTGCGTGGATATAACGATTAAAGTCGTGCGGGAGCTCGGAGAGAAAAGTTTACTCTTGGCGGTTGGACTTAGAAAAATTTCGCTCGAGCTCCTTCGCAGGGCGATCCGACGCGCCTCGGCGCGCGAACGATTCGTTCGAGCGGCCGAGCAAGCGATGCGCTCCGAACATTATTCTCAGTTTATTCGATAAATACTCATCCGAGCGCTTTCATACTTGATATTTGTCTTCGAAATGCTTTACCACACGATGATCTAATATTTATAATTGTCCGAGTAAGCCGGAAAGATAAGTTTACTCTTGGCGGTCGGAGCAATATTTCTCAAAAACTCGAGCAATACGCGTCCGAGAGCTTTGAAACTCGAGAAATATTGATGACAAGCGGTATCGTGCGTGGATATAACGATTAAAGTCGTGCGGGAGCTCGGAGAGAAAAGTTTACTCTTGGCGGTTGGACTTAGAAAAATTTCGCTCGAGCTCCTTCGCACGGCGATCCGACGCGCCTCGGCGCGCGAACGATTCGTTCGAGCGGCCGAGCAAGCGATGCGCTCCGAACATTATTCTCAGTTTATTCGATAAATACTCATCCGAGCGCTTTCATACTTGATATTTGTCTTCGAAATGCTTTACCACACGATGATCTAATATTTATAATTGTCCGAGTAAGCCGGAAAGATAAGTTTACTCTTGGCGGTCGGAGCAATATTTCACAAAAACTGGAGCAATACGCGTCCGAGAGCATTGAAACTCGAGAAATATTGATGACAAGCGGTATCGTGCGTGGATATAACGATTAAAGTCGTGCGGGAGCTCGGGGAGAAAAGTTTACTCTTGGCGGTTGGACTTAGAAAAATTTCGCTCGAGCTCCTTCGCAGGGCGATCCGACGCGCCTCGGCGCGCGAACGATTCGTTCGAGCGGCCGAGCAAGCGATGCGCTCCGAACATTATTCTCAGTTTATTCGATAAATACTCATCCGAGCGCTTTCATACTTGATATTTGTCTTCGAAATGCTTTACCACACGATGATCTAATATTTATAATTGTCCGAGTAAGCCGGAAAGATAAGTTTACTCTTGGCGGTCGGAGCAATATTTCTCAAAAACTGAAGCAATACGCGTCCGAGAGCTTTGAAACTCGAGAAATATTGATGACAAGCGGTATCGTGCGTGGATATAACGATTAAACTCGTGCGAGAGCTCGGGGAGAAAAGTTTACTCTTGGCGGTTGGACTTAGAAAAATTTCGCTCGAGCTCCTTCGCAGGGCGATCCGACGCGCCTCGGCGCGCGAACGATTCGTTCGAGCGGCCGAGCAAGCGATGCGCTCCGAACATTATTCTCAGTTTATTCGATAAATACTCATCCGAGCGCTTTCGTACTTGATATTTGTCTTCGAAATGCTTTACCACACGATGATCTAATATTTATAATTGTCCGAGTCAACCGGAAAGATAAGTTTACTCTTGGCGGTCGGAGCAATATTTCTCAAAAACTCGAGCAATACGCGTCCGAGAGCTTTGAATCTCGAGAAATATTGATGACAAGCGGTATCGTGCGTGGATATAACGATTAAAGTCTTGCGGGAGCTCGGGGAGAAAAGTTTACTCTTGGCGGTTGGACTTAGAAAAATTTCGCTCGAGCTCCTTCGCACGGCGATACGACGCGCCTCGGCGCGCGAACGATTCGTTCGAGCGGCCGAGCAAGCGATGCGCTCCGAACATTATTCTCAGTTTATTCGATAAATACTCATCCGAGCGCTTTCATACTTGATATTTGTCTTCCAAATGCTTTACCACACGATGATCTAATATTTATAATTGTCCGAGTAAGCCGGAAAGATAAGTTTACTCTTGGCGGTCGGAGCAATATTTCTCAAAAACTCGAGCAATACGCGTCCGAGAGCTTTGAAACTCGAGAAATATTGATGACAAGCGGTATCGTGCGTGGATATAACGATTAAAGTCGTGCGGGAGCTCGGAGAGAAAAGTTTACTCTTGGCGGTTGGACTTAGAAAAATTTCGCTCGAGCTCCTTCGCAGGGCGATCCGACGCGCCTCGGCGCGCGAACGATTCGTTCGAGCGGCCGAGCAAGCGATGCGCTCCGAACATTATTCTCAGTTTATTCGATAAATACTCATCCGAGCGCTTTCATACTTGATATTTGTCTTCGAAATGCTTTACCACACGATGATCTAATATTTATAATTGTCCGAGTAAGCCGGAAAGATAAGTTTACTCTTGGCGGTCGGAGCAATATTTCTCAAAAACTCGAGCAATACGCGTCCGAGAGCTTTGAAACTCGAGAAATATTGATGACAAGCGGTATCGTGCGTGGATATAACGATTAAAGTCGTGCGGGAGCTCGGAGAGAAAAGTTTACTCTTGGCGGTTGGACTTAGAAAAATTTCGCTCGAGCTCCTTCGCACGGCGATCCGACGCGCCTCGGCGCGCGAACGATTCGTTCGAGCGGCCGAGCAAGCGATGCGCTCCGAACATTATTCTCAGTTTATTCGATAAATACTCAGCCGAGCGCTTTCATACTTGATATTTGTCTTCGAAATGCTTTACCACACGATGATCTAATATTTATAATTGTCCGAGTAAGCCGGAAAGATAAGTTTACTCTTGGCGGTCGGAGCAATATTTCACAAAAACTGGAGCAATACGCGTCCGAGAGCTTTGAAACTCGAGAAATATTGATGACAAGCGGTATCGTGCGTGGATATAACGATTAAACTCGTGCGAGAGCTCGGGGAGAAAAGTTTACTCTTGGCGGTTGGACTTAGAAAAATTTCGCTCGAGCTCCTTCGCACGGCGATCCGACGCGCCTCGGCGCGCGAACGATTCGTTCGAGCGGCCGAGCAAGCGATGCGCTCCGAACATTATTCTCAGTTTATTCGATAAATACTCATCCGAGCGCTTTCATACTTGATATTTGTCTTCGAAATGCTTTACCACACGATGATCTAATATTTATAACGGTCTGGGAACGCTAGGAAGAAAGTTTACTCTTGGCGGTTGGACTTAGAAAAATTTCGCTCGGTCGGAGTTGCTCGCAATGCGCCCGGAACATTATTCTGAGTTTATTCGATAAATATTCATCCTAAAGCTTTGATACTTGATATTTATTGTTAGAATGCGTTATTATACAATGATCTAATATTTATAATGGTCTGGGAACGCTAGGAAAAAAGTTTACTCTTGGCGGTTGGACTTAGAAAAATTTCGCTCGGTCGGAGTTGCTCGCAATGCGCCCGGAACATTATTCTGAGTTTATTCGATAAATATTCATCCTAAAGCTTTGATACTTGATATTTATTGTTAGAATGCGTTATTATACAATGATCTAATATTTATAATGGTCTGGGAACGCTAGGAAGAAAGTTTACTCTTGGCGGTTGGACTTAGAAAAATTTCGCTCGGTCGGAGTTGCTCGCAATGCGCCCGGAACATTATTCTGAGTTTATTCGATAAATATTCATCCTAAAGCTTTGATACTTGATATTTATTGTTAGAATGCGTTATTATACAATGATCTAATATTTATAATGGTCTGGGAACGCTAGGAAAAAAGTTTACTCTTGGCGGTTGGACTTAGAAAAATTTCGCTCGGTCGGAGTTGCTCGCAATGCGCCCGGAACATTATTCTGAGTTTATTCGATAAATATTCATCCTAAAGCTTTGATACTTGATATTTATTGTTAGAATGCGTTATTATACAATGATCTAATATTTATAATGGTCTGGGAACGCTAGGAAAAAAGTTTACTCTTGGCGGTTGGACTTAGAAAAATTTCGCTCGGTCGGAGTTGCTCGCAATGCGCCCGGAACATTATTCTGAGTTTATTCGATAAATATTCATCCTAAAGCTTTGATACTTGATATTTATTGTTAGAATGCGTTATTATACAATGATCTAATATTTATAATGGTCTGGGAACGCTAGGAAAAAAGTTTACTCTTGGCGGTTGGACTTAGAAAAATTTCGCTCGGTCGGAGTTGCTCGCAATGCGCCCGGAACATTATTCTGAGTTTATTCGATAAATATTCATCCTAAAGCTTTGATACTTGATATTTATTGTTAGAATGCGTTATTATACAATGATCTAATATTTATAATGGTCTGGGAACGCTAGGAAAAAAGTTTACTCTTGGCGGTTGGACTTAGAAAAATTTCGCTCGGTCGGAGTTGCTCGCAATGCGCCCGGAACATTATTCTGAGTTTATTCGATAAATATTCATCCTAAAGCTTTGATACTTGATATTTATTGTTAGAATGCGTTATTATACAATGATCTAATATTTATAATGGTCTGGGAACGCTAGGAAAAAAGTTTACTCTTGGCGGTTGGACTTAGAAAAATTTCGCTCGGTCGGAGTTGCTCGCAATGCGCCCGGAACATTATTCTGAGTTTATTCGATAAATATTCATCCTAAAGCTTTGATACTTGATATTTATTATTAGAATGCGTTATTATACAATGATCTAATATTTATAATGGTCTGGGAACGCTAGGAAAAAAGTTTACTCTTGGCGGTTGGACTTAGAAAAATTTCGCTCGGTCGGAGTTGCTCGCAATGCGCCCGGAACATTATTCTGAGTTTATTCGATAAATATTCATCCTAAAGCTTTGATACTTGATATTTATTGTTAGAATGCGTTATTATACAATGATCTAATATTTATAATGGTCTGGGAACGCTAGGAAAAAAGTTTACTCTTGGCGGTTGGACTTAGAAAAATTTCGCTCGGTCGGAGTTGCTCGCAATGCGCCCGGAACATTATTCTGAGTTTATTCGATAAATATTCATCCTAAAGCTTTGATACTTGATATTTATTGTTAGAATGCGTTATTATACAATGATCTAATATTTATAATGGTCTGGGAACGCTAGGAAAAAAGTTTACTCTTGGCGGTTGGACTTAGAAAAATTTCGCTCGGTCGGAGTTGCTCGCAATGCGCCCGGAACATTATTCTGAGTTTATTCGATAAATATTCATCCTAAAGCTTTGATACTTGATATTTATTGTTAGAATGCGTTATTATACAATGATCTAATATTTATAATGGTCTGGGAACGCTAGGAAAAAAGTTTACTCTTGGCGGTTGGACTTAGAAAAATTTCGCTCGGTCGGAGTTGCTCGCAATGCGCCCGGAACATTATTCTGAGTTTATTCGATAAATATTCATCCTAAAGCTTTGATACTTGATATTTATTGTTAGAATGCGTTATTATACAATGATCTAATATTTATAATGGTCTGGGAACGCTAGGAAAAAAGTTTACTCTTGGCGGTTGGACTTAGAAAAATTTCGCTCGGTCGGAGTTGCTCGCAATGCGCCCGGAACATTATTCTGAGTTTATTCGATAAATATTCATCCTAGAGCTTTGATACTTGATATTTATTGTTAGAATGCGTTATTATACAATGATCTAATATTTATAATGGTCTGGGAACGCTAGGAAAAAAGTTTACTCTTGGCGGTTGGACTTAGAAAAATTTCGCTCGGTCGGAGTTGCTCGCAATGCGCCCGGAACATTATTCTGAGTTTATTCGATAAATATTCATCCTAAAGCTTTGATACTTGATATTTATTGTTAGAATGCGTTATTATACAATGATCTAATATTTATAATGGTCTGGGAACGCTAGGAAAAAAGTTTACTCTTGGCGGTTGGACTTAGAAAAATTTCGCTCGGTCGGAGTTGCTCGCAATGCGCCCGGAACATTATTCTGAGTTTATTCGATAAATATTCATCCTAAAGCTTTGATACTTGATATTTATTGTTAGAATGCGTTATTATACAATGATCTAATATTTATAATGGTCTGGGAACGCTAGGAAAAAAGTTTACTCTTGGCGGTTGGACTTAGAAAAATTTCGCTCGGTCGGAGTTGCTCGCAATGCGCCCGGAACATTATTCTGAGTTTATTCGATAAATATTCATCCTAAAGCTTTGATACTTGATATTTATTGTTAGAATGCGTTATTATACAATGATCTAATATTTATAATGGTCTGGGAACGCTAGGAAAAAAGTTTACTCTTGGCGGTTGGACTTAGAAAAATTTCGCTCGGTCGGAGTTGCTCGCAATGCGCCCGGAACATTATTCTGAGTTTATTCGATAAATATTCATCCTAAAGCTTTGATACTTGATATTTATTGTTAGAATGCGTTATTATACAATGATCTAATATTTATAATGGTCTGGGAACGCTAGGAAAAAAGTTTACTCTTGGCGGTTGGACTTAGAAAAATTTCGCTCGGTCGGAGTTGCTCGCAATGCGCCCGGAACATTATTCTGAGTTTATTCGATAAATATTCATCCTAAAGCTTTGATACTTGATATTTATTGTTAGAATGCGTTGTTATACAATGATCTAATATTTATAATGGTCTGGGAACGCTAGGAAAAAAGTTTACTCTTGGCGGTTGGACTTAGAAAAATTTCGCTCGGTCGGAGTTGCTCGCAATGCGCCCGGAACATTATTCTGAGTTTATTCGATAAATATTCATCCTAAAGCTTTGATACTTGATATTTATTGTTAGAATGCGTTATTATACAATGATCTAATATTTATAATGGTCTGGGAACGCTAGGAAAAAAGTTTACTCTTGGCGGTTGGACTTAGAAAAATTTCGCTCGGTCGGAGTTGCTCGCAATGCGCCCGGAACATTATTCTGAGTTTATTCGATAAATATTCATCCTAAAGCTTTGATACTTGATATTTATTGTTAGAATGCGTTATTATACAATGATCTAATATTTATAATGGTCTGGGAACGCTAGGAAAAAAGTTTACTCTTGGCGGTTGGACTTAGAAAAATTTCGCTCGGTCGGAGTTGCTCGCAATGCGCCCGGAACATTATTCTGAGTTTATTCGATAAATATTCATCCTAAAGCTTTGATACTTGATATTTATTGTTAGAATGCGTTATTATACAATGATCTAATATTTATAATGGTCTGGGAACGCTAGGAAAAAAGTTTACTCTTGGCGGTTGGACTTAGAAAAATTTCGCTCGGTCGGAGTTGCTCGCAATGCGCCCGGAACATTATTCTGAGTTTATTCGATAAATATTCATCCTAGAGCTTTGATACTTGATATTTATTGTTAGAATGCGTTATTATACAATGATCTAATATTTATAATGGTCTGGGAACGCTAGGAAAAAAGTTTACTCTTGGCGGTTGGACTTAGAAAAATTTCGCTCGGTCGGAGTTGCTCGCAATGCGCCCGGAACATTATTCTGAGTTTATTCGATAAATATTCATCCTAAAGCTTTGATACTTGATATTTATTGTTAGAATGCGTTATTATACAATGATCTAATATTTATAATGGTCTGGGAACGCTAGGAAAAAAGTTTACTCTTGGCGGTTGGACTTAGAAAAATTTCGCTCGGTCGGAGTTGCTCGCAATGCGCCCGGAACATTATTCTGAGTTTATTCGATAAATATTCATCCTAAAGCTTTGATACTTGATATTTATTGTTAGAATGCGTTATTATACAATGATCTAATATTTATAATGGTCTGGGAACGCTAGGAAAAAAGTTTACTCTTGGCGGTTGGACTTAGAAAAATTTCGCTCGGTCGGAGTTGCTCGCAATGCGCCCGGAACATTATTCTGAGTTTATTCGATAAATATTCATCCTAGAGCTTTGATACTTGATATTTATTGTTAGAATGCGTTATTATACAATGATCTAATATTTATAATGGTCTGGGAACGCTAGGAAAAAAGTTTACTCTTGGCGGTTGGACTTAGAAAAATTTCGCTCGGTCGGAGTTGCTCGCAATGCGCCCGGAACATTATTCTGAGTTTATTCGATAAATATTCATCCTAAAGCTTTGATACTTGATATTTATTGTTAGAATGCGTTATTATACAATGATCTAATATTTATAATGGTCTGGGAACGCTAGGAAAAAAGTTTACTCTTGGCGGTTGGACTTAGAAAAATTTCGCTCGGTCGGAGTTGCTCGCAATGCGCCCGGAACATTATTCTGAGTTTATTCGATAAATATTCATCCTAAAGCTTTGATACTTGATATTTATTGTTAGAATGCGTTATTATACAATGATCTAATATTTATAATGGTCTGGGAACGCTAGGAAAAAAGTTTACTCTTGGCGGTTGGACTTGGAAAAATTTCGCTTCGGTCGGAGTTGCACGCAATGCGCCCGGAACATTATTCTGAGTTTATTCGATAAATATTCAATCTAGAGCTTTGATACTTGATATTTATTGTTAGAATGCTTTATTATACAATGATCTAATATTTATAATGGTCTAGATACGATAGAAAGATAAGTTTACTCTTGGCGGTTGGACTTGGAAAAATTTCGCTTCGGTCGGAGTTGCACGCAATGCGCCCGGAACATTATTCTGAGTTTATTCGATAAATATTCATCCTAGAGCTTTGATACTTGATATTTATTGTTAGAATGCTTTATTATACAATGATCTAATATTTATAATGGTCTAGATACGATAGAAAGATAAGTTTACTCTTGGCGGTTGGACTTGAAAAATGTTCAAAGTGCCGAGATAGTATATGAAAAGTTGAATATTTTGTGTTAAATATCCTGGAAATATAAATATTTATTGTGTTGTACAAAAAAATTTTTCATGCAAAAATTTTTCTAAGTCCCAACAGCCCCGCCGGACGGGCTGTTGC
>NW_027470231.1:37500-40000 GCF_051020765.1 Lasioglossum baleicum
GGGACGAATGACCGCTGCCAGAGCCGGCTGTGAAGTCCTCCGTTCTCACATCATTCCAAATGAAATGGAAGTGAAGAGGAGAGGAATATTATTACATCTCTGGATCCAGTATCGGGTTGTCTTACGATCCCCGTCGTTTTCAGAGAATATATATTCATCTCCGCGTTTTCCACGTTAACGGTTTTTCAATGTACTGTTCGCCCGGCCGTCGGATACGTGTTGCGTATCTGACGGTTTTTTTTTTCCGTTTCCACGGACGACGATAGTGTCGTCCTTAAAACGACGCCTGAACGAATCTCCTTCGCGCGCTGGTTGGAGCGTTCAGGTACAATGCGTTCTTACGAACCGCAGAACAAGAGACATATACATATATTGATTTGTAAATCAAAAATATATACGATTACCCTGAACGGTGGATCACTTGGCTCGTGGGTCGATGAAGAACGCAGCTAATTGCGCGTCAACGTGTGAACTGCAGGACACATGAACATCGACATTTCGAACGCACATTGCGGTCCACGGATACAATTCCTGGACCACGCCTGGCTGAGGGTCGTTTACGTAACCATAAACTGCTTGCGTTGCTCTTGTAAGTCCCCGCCGTCGCTTACCTCTCCAAATATATTTTTGGAGGGCGCCAAAGAGCGTTTCGGAGTCGGGTTGCAAAGATGCTACGTACGAGCGAATGATGGGCGTTTCGTCGGCGTTTGTCGCGGTTCTGTGAAAATTGCCAATTTTTGCATTGCGTCTTATAAACACATACAAATATATATATATCTAGTTTCCACGAGAGGCGAAGTAGGGATTGGTATTTCTTACGTTCGGACTTGCGTGAGTGTTTTTACGGTGTCGTGAGTCGTATTGAAAATACGACCGCCCGTAAGGCACCGCTTCGACGAGGATCTCCAAATCTCTCACCTTCTCTGCGAAACGATTCGCCTTGCGGAAAGAAGCGTTTCCACTCATGAACATTTAACGCGCTCCCGACGTCGCCTGAAATGATGCGTATATACGAAAGAGGTATATTTACAAGAGTCTCGCGAGACTACAGAGATGGACACACAAATTATAAAAGAAAGAAAGAATACTGTGTGGCACACAGAGTGTGTGTGGTGTGGCAATGTTAAGCCCCAGGGAGAGAATATGCCTGTGCGTGGATGAGTTTCTTAACTCTACGTTATAATTGCCATACGGCGGAGGGTCGTCGTTGCCGGCGATTTCGACAAACACACATTCCTTTTCGAGTCTTCGAGGGAAGAGACGAAAGAGATCTCTCGTTCTATCGCGAACGCTTTGATGATCGATGGACAGCGGAGCAAAGCGCAGCAATGTGCGGGATGAGCACGTCGTACTTGATCGGGTCGGAATTATTCCCCGTCGTCGACGTGTCCTCGCTAATCTGTGCGATTGCCATTCCATCGCCACGTTCGCGTTGAATCGTATTGATGACGGCCTATGAGCGTCTTGAGATCTTACTCTCTTTCTCTCGTGTCTCTAATTTGGTTTTGCGTTTGATCGATGATAAATCGTTTCGTGCGCAACGTTTCTGTACCCCCGTGGTTTTTGGTTCAATTATATAGAAGTAGAGAGAAAAAGAAATCCCACCGGGTTATATGTATTATTATTTTTTTTTTTTAATAATATGTATACTCCTCTATTGGCGAGGCTTATTTCGAACTTGATTGTCACACGACGCAAAAGACACACTTGTGTGTTCACGCACGGAACAGCACCGCGGAGAGAGAAAAGGTATATCCAATGATGAAAACCTTTATGTCGGTCGCCCCATGTCTTTTCTTTTCTTCATTGTCGATTCGTGCGGAACCGCGCGATCTGTCGGTCGTCCAGTCCCCGAAAGTTCTTTTCGACGGACGTTAAAGTTAACCGGCCAGATCGTCTAGCGAGAGTTTCCGATCGACGAGAGATGAAGAAAGAATTATATTGACACTTTGGTGTGGCGCATAAGGCATATATCGGTTTTTTGTTTACCTTTTTCTCTCTTCTGTCGTGTAGTGTTGTTTCGTTTTCTTTTTTTTTCTTTTTTTTTTGTGCTTTGTACGTTTTCGCGAGTACTACTTTTACGCTCTTTCGGCCGAAACACACAAAATTTTGTATCACGTACGACGACCTCAGAGTAGGCGAGATTACCCGCTGAATTTAAGCATATTACTAAGCGGAGGAAAAGAAACTAACAAGGATTTCCTTAGTAGCGGCGAGCGAACAGGAATTAGCCCAGCACTGAATCCCGCGGTTCTGCCGTTGGGAAATGTAGTGTTCAGGAGGGTCAATTTATCCCGAGACGTCGAACCGCGTCCAAGTCCATCTTGAATGGGGCCATTTACCCGTAGAGGGTGCCAGGCCCGTAGCGACTGGTACGCGTTTCGGGAGGACCTCTCCTTAGAGTCGGGTTGCTTGAGAGTGCAGCCCTAAGTGGGTGGTAAACTCCATCTAAGGCTAAATATGACCACGAGACCGATAGCGAACAAGTACCGTGAGGGAA
>NW_027470232.1:0-41481 GCF_051020765.1 Lasioglossum baleicum
GCGCATCCCACAAAACCTGCGCATGCGCATCCCACAAAACCTCGCACGTGTTTTTACTCGACTAGCCTGCGGGATGCATCCTCTCGCACGTGTTTTTGCTCGACTAGGCATGCGCATCCCAAAAAACCTGCGCATGCGCATCCCAAGAAACCTGCGCATGCGCATCCCACAAAACCTGCGCATGCGCATCCCACAAAACCTGCGCATGCGCATCCCACAAAACCTCGCACGTGTTTTTACTCGACTAGCCATGCGCATCCCAAAAAACCTGCGCATGCGCCTCCTACAAAACCTGCGCATGCGCATCCCACAAAACCTCGCACGTGTTTTTACTCGACTAGCCTGCGGGATGCATCCTCTCGCACGTGTTTTTGCTCGACTAGCCTGCGGGATGCATCCTCTCGCACGTGTTTTTGTTCGACTAGCCATGCGCATCCCAAAAAACCTGCGCATGCGCATCCCACAAAACCTGCGCATGCGCATCCCACAAAACCTCGCACGTGTTTTTACTCGACTAGCCTGCGGGATGCATCCTCTCGCACGTGTTTTTGCTCGACTAGCCTGCGGGATGCATCCTCTCGCACGTGTTTTTACTCGACTAGCCATGCGCATCCCAAAAAACCTGCGCATGCGCATCCCACAAAACCTCGCTCGTGTTTTTACTCGACTAGCCTGCGGGATGCATCCTCTCGCACGTGTTTTTACTCGACTAGCCTGCGGGATGCATCCTCTCGCACGTGTTTTTGCTCGACTAGGCATGCGCATCCCAAAAAACCTGCGCATGCGCATCCCACAAAACCTGCGCATGCGCATCCCACAAAACATGCGCATGCGCATCCCACAAAACCTGCGCATGCGCATCCCACAAAACCTCGCACGTGTTTTTACTCGACTAGCCTGCGGGATGCATCCTCTCGCACGTGTTTTTGCTCGACTAGCCTGCGGGATGCATCCTCTCGCACGTGTTTTTGCTCGACTAGCCATGCGCATCCCAAAAAACCTGCGCATGCGCATCCCACAAAACCTGCGCATGCGCATCCCACAAAACCTCGCACGTGTTTTTACTCGACTAGCCTGCGGGATGCATCCTCTCGCACGTGTTTTTGCTCGACTAGCCTGCGGGATGCATCCTCTCGCACGTGTTTTTGCTCGACTAGCCATGCGCATCCCAAAAAACCTGCGCATGCGCATCCCACAAAACCTGCGTATGCGCATCCCACAAAACCTCGCACGTGTTTTTACTCGACTAGCCTGCGGGATGCATCCTCTCGCACGTGTTTTTACTCGACTAGCCTGCAGGATGCATCCTCTCGCACGTGTTTTTACTCGACTAGCCTGCGGGATGCATCCTCTCGCACGTGTTTTTGCTCGACTAGCCATGCGCATCCCAAAAAACCTGCGCATGCGCATCCCAAAAAACCTGCGCATGCGCATCCCACAAAACCTGCGCATGCGCATCCCACAAAACCTCGCACGTGTTTTTACTCGACTAGCCTGCGGGATGCATCCTCTCGCACGTGTTTTTACTCGACTAACCTGCGGGATGCATCCTCTCGCACGTGTTTTTACTCGACTAGCCTGCGGGATGCATCCTCTCGCACGTGTTTTTGCTCGACTAGCCTGCGGGATGCATCCTCTCGCACGTGTTTTTGCTCGACTAGGCATGCGCATCCCAAAAAACCTGCGCATGCGCATCCCACAAAACCTGCGCATGCACATCCCACAAAACCTCGCACGTGTTTTTACTCGACTAGCCTGCGAGATGCATCCTCTCGCACGTGTTTTTCCTCGACTAGCCATGCGCATCCCAAAAAACCTGCGCATGCGCATCCCAAAAAACCTGCGCATGCGCATCCCACAAAACCTGCGCATGCGCATCCCACAAAACCTCGCACGTGTTTTTACTCGACTAGCCTGCGGGATGCATCCTCTCGCACGTGTTTTTACTCGACTAGCCTGCGGGATGCATCCTCTCGCACGTGTTTTTACTCGACTAGCCTGCGGGATGCATCCTCTCGCACGTGTTTTTGCTCGACTAGCCTGCGGGATGCATCCTCTCGCACGTGTTTTTGCTCGACTAGGCATGCGCATCCCAAAAAACCTGCGCATGCGTATCCCAAAAAACCTGCGCATGCGCATCCCACAAAACCTGCGCATGCGCATCCCACAAAACCTCGCACGTGTTTTTACTCGACTAGCCTGCGGGATGCATCCTCTCGCACGTGTTTTTCCTCGACTAGCCATGCGCATCCCAAAAAACCTGCGCATGCGCATCCCAAAAAACCTGCGCATGCGCCTCCCACAAAACCTGCGCATGCGCATCCCACAAAACCTCGCAAGTGTTTTTACTCGACTAGCCTGCGGGATGCATCCTCTCGCACGTGTTTTTGCTCGACTAGCCTGCGCATCCCACAAAACCTCGCACGTGTTTTTACTCGACTAGCCTGCGGGATGCATCCTCTCGCACGTGTTTTTCCTCGACTAGCCATGCGCATCCCAAAAAACCTGCGCATGCGCATCCCAAAAAACCTGCGCATGCGCATCCCACAAAACCTGCGCATGCGCATCCCACAAAACCTCGCACGTGTTTTTACTCGACTAGCCTGCGGGATGCATCCTCTCGCACGTGTTTTTACTCGACTAGCCTGCGGGATGCATCCTCTCGCACGTGTTTTTGCTCGACTAGCCTGCGGGATGCATCCTCTCGCACGTGTTTTTGCTCGACTAGGCATGCGCATCTCAAAAAACCTGCGCATGCGCATCCCACAAAACCTGCGCATGCGCATCCCACAAAACCTCGCACGTGTTTTTACTCGACTAGCCTGCGGGATGCATCCTCTCGCACGTGTTTTTCCTCGACTAGCCATGCGCATCCCAAAAAACCTGCGCATGCGCCTCCTACAAAACCTGCGCATGCGCATCCCACAAAACCTCGCACGTGTTTTTACTCGACTAGCCTGCGGGATGCATCCTCTCGCACGTGTTTTTCCTCGACTAGCCATGCGCATCCCAAAAAACCTGCGCATGCGCATCCCAAAAAACCTGCGCATGCGCATCCCACAAAACCTGCGCATGCGCATCCCACAAAACCTCGCACGTGTTTTTACTCGACTAGCCTGCGGGATGCATCCTCTCGCACGTGTTTTTACTCGACTAGCCTGCGGGATGCATCCTCTCGCACGTGTTTTTACTCGACTAGCCTGCGGGATGCATCCTCTCGCACGTGTTTTTGCTCGACTAGCCTGCGGGATGCATCCTCTCGCACGTGTTCTTGCTCGACTAGGCATGCGCATCCCAAAAAACCTGCGCATGCGCATCCCAAAAAACCTGCGCATGCGCATCCCACAAAACCTCGCACGTGTTTTTACTCGACTAGCCTGCGGGATGCATCCTCTCGCACGTGTTTTTCCTCGACTAGCCATGCGCATCCCAAAAAACCTGCGCATGCGCATCCCAAAAAACCTGCGCATGCGCCTCCCACAAAACCTGCGCATGCGCATCCCACAAAACCTGCGCATGCGCATCCCACAAAACCTCGCACGTGTTTTTACTCGACTAGCCTGCGGGATGCATCCTCTCGCACGTGTTTTTCCTCGACTAGCCATGCGCATCCCAAAAAACCTGCGCATGCGCCTCCCACAAAACCTGCGCATGCGCATCCCACAAAACCTCGCACGTGTTTTTACTCGACTAGCCTGCGGGATGCATCCTCTCGCACGTGTTTTTGCTCGACTAGCCTGCGGGATGCATCCTCTCGCACGTGTTTTTGCTCGACTAGCCATGCGGGATGCATCCTCTCGCACGTGTTTTTACTCGACTAGCCTGCGGGATGCATCCTCTCGCACGTGTTTTTACTCGACTAGCCTGCGGGATGCATCCTCTCGCACGTGTTTTTGCTCGACTAGCCTGCGGGATGCATCCTCTCGCACGTGTTTTTGCTCGACTAGGCATGCGCATCCCAAAAAACCTGCGCATGCGTATCCAAAAAACCTGCGCATGCGCATCCCACAAAACCTGCGCATGCGCATCCCACAAAACCTCGCACGTGTTTTTACTCGACTAGCCTGCGGGATGCATCCTCTCGCACGTGTTTTTGCTCGACTAGCCATGCGGGATGCATCCTCTCGCACGTGTTTTTGCTCGACTAGCCATGCGCATCCCAAAAAACCTGCGCATGCGCATCCCACAAAACCTGCGTATGCGCATCCCACAAAACCTCGCACGTGTTTTTACTCGACTAGCCTGCGGGATGCATCCTCTCGCACGTGTTTTTACTCGACTAGCCTGCGGGATGCATCCTCTCGCACGTGTTTTTACTCGACTAGCCATGCGCATCCCAAAAAACCTGCGCATGCTCATCCCACAAAACCTGCGCATGCGCATCCCACAAAACCTCGCACGTGTTTTTACTCGACTAGCCTGCGGGATGCATCCTCTCGCACGTGTTTTTACTCGACTAGCCTGCAGGATGCATCCTCTCGCACGTGTTTTTACTCGACTAGCCTGCGGGATGCATCCTCTCGCACGTGTTTTTGCTCGACTAGCCATGCGCATCCCAAAAAACCTGCGCATGCGCATCCCACAAAACCTGCGCATGCGCATCCCACAAAACCTCGCACGTGTTTTTACTCGACTAGCCTGCGGGATGCATCCTCTCGCACGTGTTTTTACTCGACTAGCCTGCGGGATGCATCCTCTCGCACGTGTTTTTACTCGACTAGCCTGCGGGATGCATCCTCTCGCACGTGTTTTTGCTCGACTAGCCTGCGGGATGCATCCTCTCGCACGTGTTTTTGCTCGACTAGGCATGCGCATCCCAAAAAACCTGCGCATGCGTATCCCAAAAAACCTGCGCATGCGCATCCCACAAAACCTGCGCATGCGCATCCCACAAAACCTCGCACGTGTTTTTACTCGACTAGCCTGCGGGATGCATCCTCTCGCACGTGTTTTTCCTCGACTAGCCATGCGCATCCCAAAAAACCTGCGCATGCGCATCCCAAAAAACCTGCGCATGCGCCTCCCACAAAACCTGCGCATGCGCATCCCACAAAACCTCGCACGTGTTTTTACTCGACTAGCCTGCGGGATGCATCCTCTCGCACGTGTTTTTGCTCGACTAGCCTGCGGGATGCATCCTCTCGCACGTGTTTTTGCTCGACTAGCCATGCGCATCCCAAAAAACCTGCGCATGCGCATCCCACAAAACCTGCGCATGCGCATCCCACAAAACCTCGCACGTGTTTTTACTCGACTAGCCTGCGGGATGCATCCTCTCGCACGTGTTTTTGCTCGACTAGCCTGCGGGATGCATCCTCTCGCACGTGTTTTTGCTCGACTAGCCATGCGCATCCCAAAAAACCTGCGCATGCGCATCCCACAAAACCTGCGTATGCGCATCCCACAAAACCTCGCACGTGTTTTTACTCGACTAGCCTGCGGGATGCATCCTCTCGCACGTGTTTTTACTCGACTAGCCTGCGGGATGCATCCTCTCGCACGTGTTTTTACTCGACTAGCCATGCGCATCCCAAAAAACCTGCGCATGCTCATCCCACAAAACCTGCGCATGCGCATCCCACAAAACCTCGCACGTGTTTTTACTCGACTAGCCTGCGGGATGCATCCTCTCGCACGTGTTTTTACTCGACTAGCCTGCAGGATGCATCCTCTCGCACGTGTTTTTACTCGACTAGCCTGCGGGATGCATCCTCTCGCACGTGTTTTTACTCGACTAGCCTGCGGGATGCATCCTCTCGCACGTGTTTTTGCTCGACTAGCCATGCGCATCCCAAAAAACCTGCGCATGCGCATCCCACAAAACCTCGCACGTGTTTTTACTCGACTAGCCTGCGGGATGCATCCTCTCGCACGTGTTTTTGCTCAACTAGCCTGCGGGATGCATCCTCTCGCACGTGTTTTTGCTCGACTAGCCATGGGCATCCCAAAAAACCTGCGCATGCGCATCCCACAAAACCTGCGCATGCGCATCCCACAAAACCTGCGCATGCGCATCCCACAAAACCTCGCACGTGTTTTTACTCGACTAGCCTGCGGGATGCATCCTCTCGCACGTGTTTTTACTCGACTAGCCTGCGGGATGCATCCTCTCGCACGTGTTTTTACTCGACTAGCCTGCGGGATGCATCCTCTCGCACGTGTTTTTACTCGACTAGCCTGCGGGATGCATCCTCTCGCACGTGTTTTTGCTCGACTAGCCTGCGGGATGCATCCTCTCGCACGTGTTTTTGCTCGACTAGGCATGCGCATCCCAAAAAACCTGCGCATGCGCATCCCACAAAACCTCGCACGTGTTTTTACTCGACTAGCCTGCGGGATGCATCCTCTCGCACGTGTTTTTGCTCAACTAGCCTGCGGGATGCATCCTCTCGCACGTGTTTTTGCTCGACTAGCCATGGGCATCCCAAAAAACCTGCGCATGCGCATCCCACAAAACCTGCGCATGCGCATCCCACAAAACCTGCGCATGCGCATCCCACAAAACCTCGCACGTGTTTTTACTCGACTAGCCTGCGGGATGCATCCTCTCGCACGTGTTTTTACTCGACTACCCTGCGGGATGCATCCTCTCGCACGTGTTTTTGCTCGACTAGCCATGCGCATCCCAAAAAACCTGCGCATGCTCATCCCACAAAACCTGCGCATGCGCATCCCACAAAACCTCGCACGTGTTTTTACTCGACTAGCCTGCGGGATGCATCCTCTCGCACGTGTTTTTACTCGACTAGCCTGCGGGATGCATCCTCTCGCACGTGTTTTTGCTCGACTAGCCATGCGCATCCCAAAAAACCTGCGCATGCGCATCCCACAAAACCTGCGCATGCGCATCCCACAAAACCTCGCACGTGTTTTTACTCGACTAGCCTGCGGGATGCATCCTCTCGCACGTGTTTTTACTCGACTAGCCTGCGGGATGCATCCTCTCGCACGTGTTTTTACTCGACTAGCCTGCGGGATGCATCCTCTCGCACGTGTTTTTGCTCGACTAGCCTGCGGGATGCATCCTCTCGCACGTGTTTTTGCTCGACTAGGCATGCGCATCCCAAAAAACCTGCGCATGCGCATCCCAAAAAACCTGCGCATGCGCATCCCACAAAACCTGCGCATGCGCATCCCACAAAACCTCGCACGTGTTTTTACTCGACTAGCCTGCGGGATGCATCCTCTCGCACGTGTTTTTGCTCGACTAGCCATGCGCATCCCAAAAAACCTGCGCATGCGCATCCCACAAAACCTGCGCATGCGCATCCCACAAAACCTCGCACGTGTTTTTACTCGACTAGCCTGCGGGATGCATCCTCTCGCACGTGTTTTTACTCGACTAGCCTGCAGGATGCATCCTCTCGCACGTGTTTTTACTCGACTAGCCTGCGGGATGCATCCTCTCGCACGTGTTTTTGCTCGACTAGCCATGCGCATCCCAAAAAACCTGCGCATGCGCATCCCACAAAACCTGCGCATGCGCATCCCACAAAACCTCGCACGTGTTTTTACTCGACTAGCCTGCGGGATGCATCCTCTCGCACGTGTTTTTACTCGACTAGCCTGCGGGATGCATCCTCTCGCACGTGTTTTTACTCGACTAGCCTGCGGGATGCATCCTCTCGGACGTGTTTTTACTCGACTAGCCTGCGGGATGCATCCTCTCGCACGTGTTTTTGCTCGACTAGCCTGCGGGATGCATCCTCTCGCACGTGTTTTTGCTCGACTAGGCATGCGCATCCCAAAAAACCTGCGCATGCGCATCCCACAAAACCTCGCACGTGTTTTTACTCGACTAGCCTGCGGGATGCATCCTCTCGCACGTGTTTTTGCTCAACTAGCCTGCGGGATGCATCCTCTCGCACGTGTTTTTGCTCGACTAGCCATGGGCATCCCAAAAAACCTGCGCATGCGCATCCCACAAAACCTGCGCATGCGCATCCCACAAAACCTGCGCATGCGCATCCCACAAAACCTCGCACGTGTTTTTACTCGACTAGCCTGCGGGATGCATCCTCTCGCACGTGTTTTTACTCGACTACCCTGCGGGATGCATCCTCTCGCACGTGTTTTTGCTCGACTAGCCATGCGCATCCCAAAAAACCTGCGCATGCTCATCCCACAAAACCTGCGCATGCGCATCCCACAAAACCTCGCACGTGTTTTTACTCGACTAGCCTGCGGGATGCATCCTCTCGCACGTGTTTTTACTCGACTAGCCTGCGGGATGCATCCTCTCGCACGTGTTTTTGCTCGACTAGCCATGCGCATCCCAAAAAACCTGCGCATGCGCATCCCACAAAACCTGCGCATGCGCATCCCACAAAACCTCGCACGTGTTTTTACTCGACTAGCCTGCGGGATGCATCCTCTCGCACGTGTTTTTACTCGACTAGCCTGCGGGATGCATCCTCTCGCACGTGTTTTTACTCGACTAGCCTGCGGGATGCATCCTCTCGCACGTGTTTTTGCTCGACTAGCCTGCGGGATGCATCCTCTCGCACGTGTTTTTGCTCGACTAGGCATGCGCATCCCAAAAAACCTGCGCATGCGCATCCCACAAAACCTGCGCATGCGCATCCCACAAAACCTCGCACGTGTTTTTACTCGACTAGCCTGCGGGATGCATCCTCTCGCACGTGTTTTTGCTCGACTAGCCATGCGCATCCCAAAAAACCTGCGCATGCGCATCCCACAAAACCTGCGCATGCGCATCCCACAAAACCTCGCACGTGTTTTTACTCGACTAGCCTGCGGGATGCATCCTCTCGCACGTGTTTTTACTCGACTAGCCTGCGGGATGCATCCTCTCGCACGTGTTTTTACTCGACTAGCCATGCGCATCCCAAAAAACCTGCGCATGCGCATCCCACAAAACCTGCGCATGCGCATCCCACAAAACCTCGCACGTGTTTTTACTCGACTAGCCTGCGGGATGCATCCTCTCGCACGTGTTTTTACTCGACTAGCCTGCAGGATGCATCCTCTCGCACGTGTTTTTACTCGACTAGCCTGCGGGATGCATCCTCCCGCACGTGTTTTTACTCGACTAGCCTGCGGGATGCATCCTCTCGCACGTGTTTTTACTCGACTAGCCTGCGGGATGCATCCTCTCGCACGTGTTTTTACTCGACTAGCCTGCGGGATGCATCCTCTCGCACGTGTTTTTGCTCGACTAGCCTGCGGGATGCATCCTCTCGCACGTGTTTTTGCTCGACTAGGCATGCGCATCCCAAAAAACCTGCGCATGCGCATCCCACAAAACCTGCGCATGCGCATCCCACAAAACCTCGCACGTGTTTTTACTCGACTAGCCTGCGGGATGCATCCTCTCGCACGTGTTTTTACTCGACTACCCTGCGGGATGCATCCTCTCGCACGTGTTTTTGCTCGACTAGCCATGCGCATCCCAAAAAACCTGCGCATGCGCATCCCACAAAACCTCGCACGTGTTTTTACTCGACTAGCCTGCGGGATGCATCCTCTCGCACGTGTTTTTACTCGACTAGCCTGCAGGATGCATCCTCTCGCACGTGTTTTTACTCGACTAGCCTGCGGGATGCATCCTCTCGCACGTGTTTTTACTCGACTAGCCTGCAGGATGCATCCTCTCGCACGTGTTTTTACTCGACTAGCCTGCGGGATGCATCCTCTCGCACGTGTTTTTGCTCGACTAGCCATGCGCATCCCAAAAAACCTGCGCATGCGCATCCCACAAAACCTCGCACGTGTTTTTACTCGACTAGCCTGCGGGATGCATCCTCTCGCACGTGTTTTTACTCGACTAGCCTGCGGGATGCATCCTCTAGCACGTGTTTTTACTCGACTAGCCTGCGGGATGCATCCTCTCGCACGTGTTTTTGCTCGACTAGCCTGCGGGATGCATCCTCTCGCACGTGTTTTTGCTCGACTAGGCATGCGCATCCCAAAAAACCTGCGCATGCGCATCCCACAAAACCTCGCACGTGTTTTTACTCGACTAGCCTGCGGGATGCATCCTCTCGCACGTGTTTTTGCTCGACTAGCCTGCGGGATGCATCCTCTCGCACGTGTTTTTGCTCGACTAGGCATGCGCATCCCAAAAAACCTGCGCATGCGTATCCCAAAAAACCTGCGCATGCGCATCCCACAAAACCTGCGCATGCGCATCCCACAAAACCTCGCACGTGTTTTTACTCGACTAGCCTGCGGGATGCATCCTCTCGCACGTGTTTTTCCTCGACTAGCCATGCGCATCCCAAAAAACCTGCGCATGCGCATCCCAAAAAACCTGCGCATGCGCCTCCCACAAAACCTGCGCATGCGCATCCCACAAGACCTCGCACGTGTTTTTACTCGACTAGCCTGCGGGATGCATCCTCTCGCACGTGTTTTTGCTCGACTAGCCATGCGCATCCCAAAAAACCTGCGCATGCGCATCCCACAAAACCTCGCACGTGTTTTTACTCGACTAGCCTGCGGGATGCATCCTCTCGCACGTGTTTTTGCTCGACTAGCCTGCGGGATGCATCCTCTCGCACGTGTTTTTGCTCGACTAGCCATGCGCATCCCAAAAAACCTGCGCATGCGCATCCCACAAAACCTCGCACGTGTTTTTACTCGACTAGCCTGCGGGATGCATCCTCTCGCACGTGTTTTTACTCGACTAGCCTGCGGGATGCATCCTCTCGCACGTGTTTTTGCTCGACTAGCCATGCGCATCCCAAAAAACCTGCGCATGCGCATCCCACAAAACCTGCGTATGCGCATCCCACAAAACCTCGCACGTGTTTTTACTCGACTAGCCTGCGGGATGCATCCTCTCGCACGTGTTTTTACTCGACTAGCCTGCGGGATGCATCCTCTCGCACGTGTTTTTACTCGACTAGCCATGCGCATCCCAAAAAACCTGCGCATGCGCATCCCACAAAACCTGCGCATGCGCATCCCACAAAACCTCGCACGTGTTTTTAGTCGACTAGCCTGCGGGATGCATCCTCTCGCACGTGTTTTTACTCGACTAGCCTGCAGGATGCATCCTCTCGCACGTGTTTTTACTCGACTAGCCTGCGGGATGCATCCTCTCGCACGTGTTTTTGCTCGACTAGCCATGCGCATCCCAAAAAACCTGCGCATGCGCATCCCACAAAACCTGCGCATGCGCATCCCACAAAACCTCGCACGTGTTTTTACTCGACTAGCCTGCGGGATGCATCCTTTCGCACGTGTTTATACTCGACTAGCCTGCGGGATGCATCCTCTAGCACGTGTTTTTACTCGACTAGCCTGCGGGATGCATCCTCTCGCACGTGTTTTTGCTCGACTAGCCTGCGGGATGCATCCTCTCGCACGTGTTTTTGCTCGACTAGGCATGCGCATCCCAAAAAACCTGCGCATGCGCATCCCAAAAAACCTGCGCATGCGCATCCCACAAAACCTGCGCATGCGCATCCCACAAAACCTCGCACGTGTTTTTACTCGACTAGCCTGCGGGATGCATCCTCTCGCACGTGTTTTTGCTCGACTAGCCTGCGGGATGCATCCTCTCGCACGTGTTTTTACTCGACTAGCCATGCGCATCCCAAAAAACCTGCGCATGCGCATCCCACAAAACCTGCGCATGCGCATCCCACAAAACCTCGCACGTGTTTTTACTCGACTAGCCTGCGGGATGCATCCTCTCGCACGTGTTTTTGCTCGACTAGGCATGCGCATCCCAAAAAACCTGCGCATGCGCATCCCAAGAAACCTGCGCATGCGCATCCCACAAAACCTGCGCATGCGCATCCCACAAAACCTCGCACGTGTTTTTACTCGACTAGCCATGCGCATCCCAAAAAACCTGCGCATGCGCCTCCTACAAAACCTGCGCATGCGCATCCCACAAAACCTCGCACGTGTTTTTACTCGACTAGCCTGCGGGATGCATCCTCTCGCACGTGTTTTTGCTCGACTAGCCTGCGGGATGCATCCTCTCGCACGTGTTTTTGCTCGACTAGCCATGCGCATCCCAAAAAACCTGCGCATGCGCATCCCACAAAACCTGCGCATGCGCATCCCACAAAACCTCGCACGTGTTTTTACTCGACTAGCCTGCGGGATGCATCCTCTCGCACGTGTTTTTGCTCGACTAGCCTGCGGGATGCATCCTCTCGCACGTGTTTTTGCTCGACTAGCCATGCGCATCCCAAAAAACCTGCGCATGCGCATCCCACAAAACCTGCGTATGCGCATCCCACAAAACCTCGCACGTGTTTTTACTCGACTAGCCTGCGGGATGCATCCTCTCGCACGTGTTTTTACTCGACTAGCCTGCGGGATGCATCCTCTCGCACGTGTTTTTACTCGACTAGCCATGCGCATCCCAAAAAACCTGCGCATGCTCATCCCACAAAACCTGCGCATGCGCATCCCACAAAACCTCGCACGTGTTTTTACTCGACTAGCCTGCGGGATGCATCCTCTCGCACGTGTTTTTACTCGACTAGCCTGCAGGATGCATCCTCTCGCACGTGTTTTTACTCGACTAGCCTGCGGGATGCATCCTCTCGCACGTGTTTTTACTCGACTAGCCTGCGGGATGCATCCTCTCGCACGTGTTTTTGCTCGACTAGCCATGCGCATCCCAAAAAACCTGCGCATGCGCATCCCACAAAACCTCGCACGTGTTTTTACTCGACTAGCCTGCGGGATGCATCCTCTCGCACGTGTTTTTGCTCAACTAGCCTGCGGGATGCATCCTCTCGCACGTGTTTTTGCTCGACTAGCCATGGGCATCCCAAAAAACCTGCGCATGCGCATCCCACAAAACCTGCGCATGCGCATCCCACAAAACCTGCGCATGCGCATCCCACAAAACCTCGCACGTGTTTTTACTCGACTAGCCTGCGGGATGCATCCTCTCGCACGTGTTTTTACTCGACTAGCCTGCGGGATGCATCCTCTCGCACGTGTTTTTACTCGACTAGCCTGCGGGATGCATCCTCTCGCACGTGTTTTTACTCGACTAGCCTGCGGGATGCATCCTCTCGCACGTGTTTTTGCTCGACTAGCCTGCGGGATGCATCCTCTCGCACGTGTTTTTGCTCGACTAGGCATGCGCATCCCAAAAAACCTGCGCATGCGCATCCCACAAAACCTCGCACGTGTTTTTACTCGACTAGCCTGCGGGATGCATCCTCTCGCACGTGTTTTTGCTCAACTAGCCTGCGGGATGCATCCTCTCGCACGTGTTTTTGCTCGACTAGCCATGGGCATCCCAAAAAACCTGCGCATGCGCATCCCACAAAACCTGCGCATGCGCATCCCACAAAACCTCGCACGTGTTTTTACTCGACTAGCCTGCGGGATGCATCCTCTCGCACGTGTTTTTACTCGACTACCCTGCGGGATGCATCCTCTCGCACGTGTTTTTGCTCGACTAGCCATGCGCATCCCAAAAAACCTGCGCATGCTCATCCCACAAAACCTGCGCATGCGCATCCCACAAAACCTCGCACGTGTTTTTACTCGACTAGCCTGCGGGATGCATCCTCTCGCACGTGTTTTTACTCGACTAGCCTGCGGGATGCATCCTCTCGCACGTGTTTTTGCTCGACTAGCCATGCGCATCCCAAAAAACCTGCGCATGCGCATCCCACAAAACCTGCGCATGCGCATCCCACAAAACCTCGCACGTGTTTTTACTCGACTAGCCTGCGGGATGCATCCTCTCGCACGTGTTTTTACTCGACTAGCCTGCGGGATGCATCCTCTCGCACGTGTTTTTACTCGACTAGCCTGCGGGATGCATCCTCTCGCACGTGTTTTTGCTCGACTAGCCTGCGGGATGCATCCTCTCGCACGTGTTTTTGCTCGACTAGGCATGCGCATCCCAAAAAACCTGCGCATGCGCATCCCAAAAAACCTGCGCATGCGCATCCCACAAAACCTGCGCATGCGCATCCCACAAAACCTCGCACGTGTTTTTACTCGACTAGCCTGCGGGATGCATCCTCTCGCACGTGTTTTTGCTCGACTAGCCATGCGCATCCCAAAAAACCTGCGCATGCGCATCCCACAAAACCTGCGCATGCGCATCCCACAAAACCTCGCACGTGTTTTTACTCGACTAGCCTGCGGGATGCATCCTCTCGCACGTGTTTTTACTCGACTAGCCTGCAGGATGCATCCTCTCGCACGTGTTTTTACTCGACTAGCCTGCGGGATGCATCCTCTCGCACGTGTTTTTGCTCGACTAGCCATGCGCATCCCAAAAAACCTGCGCATGCGCATCCCACAAAACCTGCGCATGCGCATCCCACAAAACCTCGCACGTGTTTTTACTCGACTAGCCTGCGGGATGCATCCTCTCGCACGTGTTTTTACTCGACTAGCCTGCGGGATGCATCCTCTCGCACGTGTTTTTACTCGACTAGCCTGCGGGATGCATCCTCTCGGACGTGTTTTTACTCGACTAGCCTGCGGGATGCATCCTCTCGCACGTGTTTTTGCTCGACTAGCCTGCGGGATGCATCCTCTCGCACGTGTTTTTGCTCGACTAGGCATGCGCATCCCAAAAAACCTGCGCATGCGCATCCCACAAAACCTCGCACGTGTTTTTACTCGACTAGCCTGCGGGATGCATCCTCTCGCACGTGTTTTTGCTCAACTAGCCTGCGGGATGCATCCTCTCGCACGTGTTTTTGCTCGACTAGCCATGGGCATCCCAAAAAACCTGCGCATGCGCATCCCACAAAACCTGCGCATGCGCATCCCACAAAACCTGCGCATGCGCATCCCACAAAACCTCGCACGTGTTTTTACTCGACTAGCCTGCGGGATGCATCCTCTCGCACGTGTTTTTACTCGACTACCCTGCGGGATGCATCCTCTCGCACGTGTTTTTGCTCGACTAGCCATGCGCATCCCAAAAAACCTGCGCATGCTCATCCCACAAAACCTGCGCATGCGCATCCCACAAAACCTCGCACGTGTTTTTACTCGACTAGCCTGCGGGATGCATCCTCTCGCACGTGTTTTTACTCGACTAGCCTGCGGGATGCATCCTCTCGCACGTGTTTTTGCTCGACTAGCCATGCGCATCCCAAAAAACCTGCGCATGCGCATCCCACAAAACCTGCGCATGCGCATCCCACAAAACCTCGCACGTGTTTTTACTCGACTAGCCTGCGGGATGCATCCTCTCGCACGTGTTTTTACTCGACTAGCCTGCGGGATGCATCCTCTCGCACGTGTTTTTACTCGACTAGCCTGCGGGATGCATCCTCTCGCACGTGTTTTTGCTCGACTAGCCTGCGGGATGCATCCTCTCGCACGTGTTTTTGCTCGACTAGGCATGCGCATCCCAAAAAACCTGCGCATGCGCATCCCACAAAACCTGCGCATGCGCATCCCACAAAACCTCGCACGTGTTTTTACTCGACTAGCCTGCGGGATGCATCCTCTCGCACGTGTTTTTGCTCGACTAGCCATGCGCATCCCAAAAAACCTGCGCATGCGCATCCCACAAAACCTGCGCATGCGCATCCCACAAAACCTCGCACGTGTTTTTACTCGACTAGCCTGCGGGATGCATCCTCTCGCACGTGTTTTTACTCGACTAGCCTGCGGGATGCATCCTCTCGCACGTGTTTTTACTCGACTAGCCATGCGCATCCCAAAAAACCTGCGCATGCGCATCCCACAAAACCTGCGCATGCGCATCCCACAAAACCTCGCACGTGTTTTTACTCGACTAGCCTGCGGGATGCATCCTCTCGCACGTGTTTTTACTCGACTAGCCTGCAGGATGCATCCTCTCGCACGTGTTTTTACTCGACTAGCCTGCGGGATGCATCCTCCCGCACGTGTTTTTACTCGACTAGCCTGCGGGATGCATCCTCTCGCACGTGTTTTTACTCGACTAGCCTGCGGGATGCATCCTCTCGCACGTGTTTTTACTCGACTAGCCTGCGGGATGCATCCTCTCGCACGTGTTTTTGCTCGACTAGCCTGCGGGATGCATCCTCTCGCACGTGTTTTTGCTCGACTAGGCATGCGCATCCCAAAAAACCTGCGCATGCGCATCCCACAAAACCTGCGCATGCGCATCCCACAAAACCTCGCACGTGTTTTTACTCGACTAGCCTGCGGGATGCATCCTCTCGCACGTGTTTTTACTCGACTACCCTGCGGGATGCATCCTCTCGCACGTGTTTTTGCTCGACTAGCCATGCGCATCCCAAAAAACCTGCGCATGCGCATCCCACAAAACCTCGCACGTGTTTTTACTCGACTAGCCTGCGGGATGCATCCTCTCGCACGTGTTTTTACTCGACTAGCCTGCAGGATGCATCCTCTCGCACGTGTTTTTACTCGACTAGCCTGCGGGATGCATCCTCTCGCACGTGTTTTTACTCGACTAGCCTGCAGGATGCATCCTCTCGCACGTGTTTTTACTCGACTAGCCTGCGGGATGCATCCTCTCGCACGTGTTTTTGCTCGACTAGCCATGCGCATCCCAAAAAACCTGCGCATGCGCATCCCACAAAACCTCGCACGTGTTTTTACTCGACTAGCCTGCGGGATGCATCCTCTCGCACGTGTTTTTACTCGACTAGCCTGCGGGATGCATCCTCTAGCACGTGTTTTTACTCGACTAGCCTGCGGGATGCATCCTCTCGCACGTGTTTTTGCTCGACTAGCCTGCGGGATGCATCCTCTCGCACGTGTTTTTGCTCGACTAGGCATGCGCATCCCAAAAAACCTGCGCATGCGCATCCCACAAAACCTCGCACGTGTTTTTACTCGACTAGCCTGCGGGATGCATCCTCTCGCACGTGTTTTTGCTCGACTAGCCTGCGGGATGCATCCTCTCGCACGTGTTTTTGCTCGACTAGGCATGCGCATCCCAAAAAACCTGCGCATGCGTATCCCAAAAAACCTGCGCATGCGCATCCCACAAAACCTGCGCATGCGCATCCCACAAAACCTCGCACGTGTTTTTACTCGACTAGCCTGCGGGATGCATCCTCTCGCACGTGTTTTTCCTCGACTAGCCATGCGCATCCCAAAAAACCTGCGCATGCGCATCCCAAAAAACCTGCGCATGCGCCTCCCACAAAACCTGCGCATGCGCATCCCACAAGACCTCGCACGTGTTTTTACTCGACTAGCCTGCGGGATGCATCCTCTCGCACGTGTTTTTGCTCGACTAGCCATGCGCATCCCAAAAAACCTGCGCATGCGCATCCCACAAAACCTCGCACGTGTTTTTACTCGACTAGCCTGCGGGATGCATCCTCTCGCACGTGTTTTTGCTCGACTAGCCTGCGGGATGCATCCTCTCGCACGTGTTTTTGCTCGACTAGCCATGCGCATCCCAAAAAACCTGCGCATGCGCATCCCACAAAACCTCGCACGTGTTTTTACTCGACTAGCCTGCGGGATGCATCCTCTCGCACGTGTTTTTACTCGACTAGCCTGCGGGATGCATCCTCTCGCACGTGTTTTTGCTCGACTAGCCATGCGCATCCCAAAAAACCTGCGCATGCGCATCCCACAAAACCTGCGTATGCGCATCCCACAAAACCTCGCACGTGTTTTTACTCGACTAGCCTGCGGGATGCATCCTCTCGCACGTGTTTTTACTCGACTAGCCTGCGGGATGCATCCTCTCGCACGTGTTTTTACTCGACTAGCCATGCGCATCCCAAAAAACCTGCGCATGCGCATCCCACAAAACCTGCGCATGCGCATCCCACAAAACCTCGCACGTGTTTTTAGTCGACTAGCCTGCGGGATGCATCCTCTCGCACGTGTTTTTACTCGACTAGCCTGCAGGATGCATCCTCTCGCACGTGTTTTTACTCGACTAGCCTGCGGGATGCATCCTCTCGCACGTGTTTTTGCTCGACTAGCCATGCGCATCCCAAAAAACCTGCGCATGCGCATCCCACAAAACCTGCGCATGCGCATCCCACAAAACCTCGCACGTGTTTTTACTCGACTAGCCTGCGGGATGCATCCTTTCGCA
The DNA here is from genome assembly GCF_051020765.1 of Lasioglossum baleicum. Taxonomy (NCBI): domain Eukaryota; kingdom Metazoa; phylum Arthropoda; class Insecta; order Hymenoptera; family Halictidae; genus Lasioglossum; species Lasioglossum baleicum. The sequence continues at coordinate 17,999 of NW_027470232.1, forward strand.
CGTGTTTATACTCGACTAGCCTGCGGGATGCATCCTCTAGCACGTGTTTTTACTCGACTAGCCTGCGGGATGCATCCTCTCGCACGTGTTTTTGCTCGACTAGCCTGCGGGATGCATCCTCTCGCACGTGTTTTTGCTCGACTAGGCATGCGCATCCCAAAAAACCTGCGCATGCGCATCCCAAAAAACCTGCGCATGCGCATCCCACAAAACCTGCGCATGCGCATCCCACAAAACCTCGCACGTGTTTTTACTCGACTAGCCTGCGGGATGCATCCTCTCGCACGTGTTTTTGCTCGACTAGCCTGCGGGATGCATCCTCTCGCACGTGTTTTTACTCGACTAGCCATGCGCATCCCAAAAAACCTGCGCATGCGCATCCCACAAAACCTGCGCATGCGCATCCCACAAAACCTCGCACGTGTTTTTACTCGACTAGCCTGCGGGATGCATCCTCTCGCACGTGTTTTTGCTCGACTAGGCATGCGCATCCCAAAAAACCTGCGCATGCGCATCCCAAGAAACCTGCGCATGCGCATCCCACAAAACCTGCGCATGCGCATCCCACAAAACCTGCGCATGCGCATCCCACAAAACCTCGCACGTGTTTTTACTCGACTAGCCATGCGCATCCCAAAAAACCTGCGCATGCGCCTCCTACAAAACCTGCGCATGCGCATCCCACAAAACCTCGCACGTGTTTTTACTCGACTAGCCTGCGGGATGCATCCTCTCGCACGTGTTTTTGCTCGACTAGCCTGCGGGATGCATCCTCTCGCACGTGTTTTTGTTCGACTAGCCATGCGCATCCCAAAAAACCTGCGCATGCGCATCCCACAAAACCTGCGCATGCGCATCCCACAAAACCTCGCACGTGTTTTTACTCGACTAGCCTGCGGGATGCATCCTCTCGCACGTGTTTTTGCTCGACTAGCCTGCGGGATGCATCCTCTCGCACGTGTTTTTACTCGACTAGCCATGCGCATCCCAAAAAACCTGCGCATGCGCATCCCACAAAACCTCGCTCGTGTTTTTACTCGACTAGCCTGCGGGATGCATCCTCTCGCACGTGTTTTTACTCGACTAGCCTGCGGGATGCATCCTCTCGCACGTGTTTTTGCTCGACTAGGCATGCGCATCCCAAAAAACCTGCGCATGCGCATCCCACAAAACCTGCGCATGCGCATCCCACAAAACATGCGCATGCGCATCCCACAAAACCTGCGCATGCGCATCCCACAAAACCTCGCACGTGTTTTTACTCGACTAGCCTGCGGGATGCATCCTCTCGCACGTGTTTTTGCTCGACTAGCCTGCGGGATGCATCCTCTCGCACGTGTTTTTGCTCGACTAGCCATGCGCATCCCAAAAAACCTGCGCATGCGCATCCCACAAAACCTGCGCATGCGCATCCCACAAAACCTCGCACGTGTTTTTACTCGACTAGCCTGCGGGATGCATCCTCTCGCACGTGTTTTTGCTCGACTAGCCTGCGGGATGCATCCTCTCGCACGTGTTTTTGCTCGACTAGCCATGCGCATCCCAAAAAACCTGCGCATGCGCATCCCACAAAACCTGCGTATGCGCATCCCACAAAACCTCGCACGTGTTTTTACTCGACTAGCCTGCGGGATGCATCCTCTCGCACGTGTTTTTACTCGACTAGCCTGCAGGATGCATCCTCTCGCACGTGTTTTTACTCGACTAGCCTGCGGGATGCATCCTCTCGCACGTGTTTTTGCTCGACTAGCCATGCGCATCCCAAAAAACCTGCGCATGCGCATCCCAAAAAACCTGCGCATGCGCATCCCACAAAACCTGCGCATGCGCATCCCACAAAACCTCGCACGTGTTTTTACTCGACTAGCCTGCGGGATGCATCCTCTCGCACGTGTTTTTACTCGACTAACCTGCGGGATGCATCCTCTCGCACGTGTTTTTACTCGACTAGCCTGCGGGATGCATCCTCTCGCACGTGTTTTTGCTCGACTAGCCTGCGGGATGCATCCTCTCGCACGTGTTTTTGCTCGACTAGGCATGCGCATCCCAAAAAACCTGCGCATGCGCATCCCACAAAACCTGCGCATGCACATCCCACAAAACCTCGCACGTGTTTTTACTCGACTAGCCTGCGAGATGCATCCTCTCGCACGTGTTTTTCCTCGACTAGCCATGCGCATCCCAAAAAACCTGCGCATGCGCATCCCAAAAAACCTGCGCATGCGCATCCCACAAAACCTGCGCATGCGCATCCCACAAAACCTCGCACGTGTTTTTACTCGACTAGCCTGCGGGATGCATCCTCTCGCACGTGTTTTTACTCGACTAGCCTGCGGGATGCATCCTCTCGCACGTGTTTTTACTCGACTAGCCTGCGGGATGCATCCTCTCGCACGTGTTTTTGCTCGACTAGCCTGCGGGATGCATCCTCTCGCACGTGTTTTTGCTCGACTAGGCATGCGCATCCCAAAAAACCTGCGCATGCGTATCCCAAAAAACCTGCGCATGCGCATCCCACAAAACCTGCGCATGCGCATCCCACAAAACCTCGCACGTGTTTTTACTCGACTAGCCTGCGGGATGCATCCTCTCGCACGTGTTTTTCCTCGACTAGCCATGCGCATCCCAAAAAACCTGCGCATGCGCATCCCAAAAAACCTGCGCATGCGCCTCCCACAAAACCTGCGCATGCGCATCCCACAAAACCTCGCAAGTGTTTTTACTCGACTAGCCTGCGGGATGCATCCTCTCGCACGTGTTTTTGCTCGACTAGCCTGCGCATCCCACAAAACCTCGCACGTGTTTTTACTCGACTAGCCTGCGGGATGCATCCTCTCGCACGTGTTTTTCCTCGACTAGCCATGCGCATCCCAAAAAACCTGCGCATGCGCATCCCAAAAAACCTGCGCATGCGCATCCCACAAAACCTGCGCATGCGCATCCCACAAAACCTCGCACGTGTTTTTACTCGACTAGCCTGCGGGATGCATCCTCTCGCACGTGTTTTTGCTCGACTAGGCATGCGCATCTCAAAAAACCTGCGCATGCGCATCCCACAAAACCTGCGCATGCGCATCCCACAAAACCTCGCACGTGTTTTTACTCGACTAGCCTGCGGGATGCATCCTCTCGCACGTGTTTTTCCTCGACTAGCCATGCGCATCCCAAAAAACCTGCGCATGCGCCTCCTACAAAACCTGCGCATGCGCATCCCACAAAACCTCGCACGTGTTTTTACTCGACTAGCCTGCGGGATGCATCCTCTCGCACGTGTTTTTCCTCGACTAGCCATGCGCATCCCAAAAAACCTGCGCATGCGCATCCCAAAAAACCTGCGCATGCGCATCCCACAAAACCTGCGCATGCGCATCCCACAAAACCTCGCACGTGTTTTTACTCGACTAGCCTGCGGGATGCATCCTCTCGCACGTGTTTTTACTCGACTAGCCTGCGGGATGCATCCTCTCGCACGTGTTTTTACTCGACTAGCCTGCGGGATGCATCCTCTCGCACGTGTTTTTGCTCGACTAGCCTGCGGGATGCATCCTCTCGCACGTGTTTTTGCTCGACTAGGCATGCGCATCCCAAAAAACCTGCGCATGCGCATCCCAAAAAACCTGCGCATGCGCATCCCACAAAACCTCGCACGTGTTTTTACTCGACTAGCCTGCGGGATGCATCCTCTCGCACGTGTTTTTCCTCGACTAGCCATGCGCATCCCAAAAAACCTGCGCATGCGCATCCCAAAAAACCTGCGCATGCGCCTCCCACAAAACCTGCGCATGCGCATCCCACAAAACCTGCGCATGCGCATCCCACAAAACCTCGCACGTGTTTTTACTCGACTAGCCTGCGGGATGCATCCTCTCGCACGTGTTTTTCCTCGACTAGCCATGCGCATCCCAAAAAACCTGCGCATGCGCCTCCCACAAAACCTGCGCATGCGCATCCCACAAAACCTCGCACGTGTTTTTACTCGACTAGCCTGCGGGATGCATCCTCTCGCACGTGTTTTTGCTCGACTAGCCTGCGGGATGCATCCTCTCGCACGTGTTTTTGCTCGACTAGCCATGCGGGATGCATCCTCTCGCACGTGTTTTTACTCGACTAGCCTGCGGGATGCATCCTCTCGCACGTGTTTTTACTCGACTAGCCTGCGGGATGCATCCTCTCGCACGTGTTTTTGCTCGACTAGCCTGCGGGATGCATCCTCTCGCACGTGTTTTTGCTCGACTAGGCATGCGCATCCCAAAAAACCTGCGCATGCGTATCCCAAAAAACCTGCGCATGCGCATCCCACAAAACCTGCGCATGCGCATCCCACAAAACCTCGCACGTGTTTTTACTCGACTAGCCTGCGGGATGCATCCTCTCGCACGTGTTTTTCCTCGACTAGCCATGCGCATCCCAAAAAACCTGCGCATGCGCATCCCAAAAAACCTGCGCATGCGCCTCCCACAAAACCTGCGCATGCGCATCCCACAAAACCTCGCAAGTGTTTTTACTCGACTAGCCTGCGGGATGCATCCTCTCGCACGTGTTTTTGCTCGACTAGCCTGCGGGATGCATCCTCTCGCACGTGTTTTTGCTCGACTAGCCATGCGCATCCCAAAAAACCTGCGCATGCGCATCCCACAAAACCTGCGCATGCGCATCCCACAAAACCTCGCACGTGTTTTTACTCGACTAGCCTGCGGGATGCATCCTCTCGCACGTGTTTTTGCTCGACTAGCCTGCGGGATGCATCCTCTCGCACGTGTTTTTGCTCGACTAGCCATGCGCATCCCAAAAAACCTGCGCATGCGCATCCCACAAAACCTGCGTATGCGCATCCCACAAAACCTCGCACGTGTTTTTACTCGACTAGCCTGCGGGATGCATCCTCTCGCACGTGTTTTTACTCGACTAGCCTGCGGGATGCATCCTCTCGCACGTGTTTTTACTCGACTAGCCATGCGCATCCCAAAAAACCTGCGCATGCTCATCCCACAAAACCTGCGCATGCGCATCCCACAAAACCTCGCACGTGTTTTTACTCGACTAGCCTGCGGGATGCATCCTCTCGCACGTGTTTTTACTCGACTAGCCTGCAGGATGCATCCTCTCGCACGTGTTTTTACTCGACTAGCCTGCGGGATGCATCCTCTCGCACGTGTTTTTGCTCGACTAGCCATGCGCATCCCAAAAAACCTGCGCATGCGCATCCCACAAAACCTGCGCATGCGCATCCCACAAAACCTCGCACGTGTTTTTACTCGACTAGCCTGCGGGATGCATCCTCTCGCACGTGTTTTTACTCGACTAGCCTGCGGGATGCATCCTCTCGCACGTGTTTTTACTCGACTAGCCTGCGGGATGCATCCTCTCGCACGTGTTTTTGCTCGACTAGCCTGCGGGATGCATCCTCTCGCACGTGTTTTTGCTCGACTAGGCATGCGCATCCCAAAAAACCTGCGCATGCGCATCCCAAAAAACCTGCGCATGCGCATCCCACAAAACCTCGCACGTGTTTTTACTCGACTAGCCTGCGGGATGCATCCTCTCGCACGTGTTTTTCCTCGACTAGCCATGCGCATCCCAAAAAACCTGCGCATGCGCATCCCAAAAAACCTGCGCATGCGCCTCCCACAAAACCTGCGCATGCGCATCCCACAAAACCTGCGCATGCGCATCCCACAAAACCTCGCACGTGTTTTTACTCGACTAGCCTGCGGGATGCATCCTCTCGCACGTGTTTTTCCTCGACTAGCCATGCGCATCCCAAAAAACCTGCGCATGCGCCTCCCACAAAACCTGCGCATGCGCATCCCACAAAACCTCGCACGTGTTTTTACTCGACTAGCCTGCGGGATGCATCCTCTCGCACGTGTTTTTGCTCGACTAGCCTGCGGGATGCATCCTCTCGCACGTGTTTTTGCTCGACTAGCCATGCGGGATGCATCCTCTCGCACGTGTTTTTACTCGACTAGCCTGCGGGATGCATCCTCTCGCACGTGTTTTTACTCGACTAGCCTGCGGGATGCATCCTCTCGCACGTGTTTTTGCTCGACTAGCCTGCGGGATGCATCCTCTCGCACGTGTTTTTGCTCGACTAGGCATGCGCATCCCAAAAAACCTGCGCATGCGTATCCCAAAAAACCTGCGCATGCGCATCCCACAAAACCTGCGCATGCGCATCCCACAAAACCTCGCACGTGTTTTTACTCGACTAGCCTGCGGGATGCATCCTCTCGCACGTGTTTTTCCTCGACTAGCCATGCGCATCCCAAAAAACCTGCGCATGCGCATCCCAAAAAACCTGCGCATGCGCCTCCCACAAAACCTGCGCATGCGCATCCCACAAAACCTCGCAAGTGTTTTTACTCGACTAGCCTGCGGGATGCATCCTCTCGCACGTGTTTTTGCTCGACTAGCCTGCGGGATGCATCCTCTCGCACGTGTTTTTGCTCGACTAGCCATGCGCATCCCAAAAAACCTGCGCATGCGCATCCCACAAAACCTCGCACGTGTTTTTACTCGACTAGCCTGCGGGATGCATCCTCTCGCACGTGTTTTTGCTCGACTAGCCTGCGGGATGCATCCTCTCGCACGTGTTTTTGCTCGACTAGCCATGCGCATCCCAAAAAACCTGCGCATGCGCATCCCACAAAACCTGCGTATGCGCATCCCACAAAACCTCGCACGTGTTTTTACTCGACTAGCCTGCGGGATGCATCCTCTCGCACGTGTTTTTACTCGACTAGCCTGCGGGATGCATCCTCTCGCACGTGTTTTTACTCGACTAGCCATGCGCATCCCAAAAAAACCTGCGCATGCTCATCCCACAAAACCTCGCACGTGTTTTTACTCGACTAGCCTGCGGGATGCATCCTCTCGCACGTGTTTTTACTCGACTAGCCTGCAGGATGCATCCTCTCGCACGTGTTTTTACTCGACTAGCCTGCGGGATGCATCCTCTCGCACGTGTTTTTGCTCGACTAGCCATGCGCATCCCAAAAAACCTGCGCATGCGCATCCCACAAAACCTGCGCATGCGCATCCCACAAAACCTCGCACGTGTTTTTACTCGACTAGCCTGCGGGATGCATCCTCTCGCACGTGTTTTTACTCGACTAGCCTGCGGGATGCATCCTCTCGCACGTGTTTTTACTCGGCTAGCCTGCGGGATGCATCCTCTCGCACGTGTTTTTGCTCGACTAGCCTGCGGGATGCATCCTCTCGCACGTGTTTTTGCTCGACTAGGCATGCGCATCCCAAAAAACCTGCGCATGCGTATCCCAAAAAACCTGCGCATGCGCATCCCACAAAACCTGCGCATGCGCATCCCACAAAACCTCGCACGTGTTTTTACTCGACTAGCCTGCGGGATGCATCCTCTCGCACGTGTTTTTCCTCGACTAGCCATGCGCATCCCAAAAAACCTGCGCATGCGCATCCCAAAAAACCTGCGCATGCGCCTCCCACAAAACCTGCGCATGCGCATCCCACAAAACCTCGCACGTGTTTTTACTCGACTAGCCTGCGGGATGCATCCTCTCGCACGTGTTTTTGCTCGACTAGCCTGCGGGATGCATCCTCTCGCACGTGTTTTTGCTCGACTAGCCATGCGCATCCCAAAAAACCTGCGCATGCGCATCCCACAAAACCTGCGCATGCGCATCCCACAAAACCTCGCACGTGTTTTTACTCGACTAGCCTGCGGGATGCATCCTCTCGCACGTGTTTTTGCTCGACTAGCCTGCGGGATGCATCCTCTCGCACGTGTTTTTGCTCGACTAGCCATGCGCATCCCAAAAAACCTGCGCATGCGCATCCCACAAAACCTGCGTATGCGCATCCCACAAAACCTCGCACGTGTTTTTACTCGACTAGCCTGTGGGATGCATCCTCTCGCACGTGTTTTTACTCGACTAGCCTGCGGGATGCATCCTCTCGCACGTGTTTTTACTCGACTAGCCATGCGCATCCCAAAAAACCTGCGCATGCTCATCCCACAAAACCTGCGCATGCGCATCCCACAAAACCTCGCACGTGTTTTTACTCGACTAGCCTGCGGGATGCATCCTCTCGCACGTGTTTTTACTCGACTAGCCTGCAGGATGCATCCTCTCGCACGTGTTTTTACTCGACTAGCCTGCGGGATGCATCCTCTCGCACGTGTTTTTACTCGACTAGCCTGCGGGATGCATCCTCTCGCACGTGTTTTTGCTCGACTAGCCATGCGCATCCCAAAAAACCTGCGCATGCGCATCCCACAAAACCTGCGCATGCGCATCCCACAAAACCTCGCACGTGTTTTTACTCGACTAGCCTGCGGGATGCATCCTCTCGCACGTGTTTTTGCTCGACTAGGCATGCGCATCCCAAAAAACCTGCGCATGCGCATCCCACAAAACCTGCGCATGCGCATCCCACAAAACCTCGCACGTGTTTTTACTCGACTAGCCTGCGGGATGCATCCTCTCGCACGTGTTTTTACTCGACTACCCTGCGGGATGCATCCTCTCGCACGTGTTTTTGCTCGACTAGCCATGCGCATCCCAAAAAACCTGCGCATGCGCATCCCACAAAACCTGCGCATGCGCATCCCACAAAACCTCGCACGTGTTTTTACTTGACTAGCCTGCGGGATGCATCCTCTCGCACGTGTTTTTACTCGACTAGCCTGCAGGATGCATCCTCTCGCACGTGTTTTTACTCGACTAGCCTGCGGGATGCATCCTCTCGCACGTGTTTTTGCTCGACTAGCCATGCGCATCCCAAAAAACCTGCGCATGCGCATCCCACAAAACCTGCGCATGCGCATCCCACAAAACCTCGCACGTGTTTTTACTCGACTAGCCTGCGGGATGCATCCTCTCGCACGTGTTTTTACTCGACTAGCCTGCGGGATGCATCCTCTCGCACGTGTTTTTACTCGACTAGCCTGCGGGATGCATCCTCTCGCACGTGTTTTTACTCGACTAGCCTGCGGGATGCATCCTCTCGCACGTGTTTTTGCTCGACTAGCCTGCGGGATGCATCCTCTCGCACGTGTTTTTGCTCGACTAGGCATGCGCATCCCAAAAAACCTGCGCATGCGCATCCCACAAAACCTCGCACGTGTTTTTACTCGACTAGCCTGCGGGATGCATCCTCTCGCACGTGTTTTTGCTCAACTAGCCTGCGGGATGCATCCTCTCGCACGTGTTTTTGCTCGACTAGCCATGGGCATCCCAAAAAACCTGCGCATGCGCATCCCACAAAACCTGCGCATGCGCATCCCACAAAACCTGCGCATGCGCATCCCACAAAACCTCGCACGTGTTTTTACTCGACTAGCCTGCGGGATGCATCCTCTCGCACGTGTTTTTACTCGACTACCCTGCGGGATGCATCCTCTCGCACGTGTTTTTGCTCGACTAGCCATGCGCATCCCAAAAAACCTGCGCATGCTCATCCCACAAAACCTGCGCATGCGCATCCCACAAAACCTCGCACGTGTTTTTACTCGACTAGCCTGCGGGATGCATCCTCTCGCACGTGTTTTTACTCGACTAGCCTGCGGGATGCATCCTCTCGCACGTGTTTTTGCTCGACTAGCCATGCGCATCCCAAAAAACCTGCGCATGCGCATCCCACAAAACCTGCGCATGCGCATCCCACAAAACCTCGCACGTGTTTTTACTCGACTAGCCTGCGGGATGCATCCTCTCGCACGTGTTTTTACTCGACTAGCCTGCGGGATGCATCCTCTCGCACGTGTTTTTACTCGACTAGCCTGCGGGATGCATCCTCTCGCACGTGTTTTTGCTCGACTAGCCTGCGGGATGCATCCTCTCGCACGTGTTTTTGCTCGACTAGGCATGCGCATCCCAAAAAACCTGCGCATGCGCATCCCAAAAAACCTGCGCATGCGCATCCCACAAAACCTGCGCATGCGCATCCCACAAAACCTCGCACGTGTTTTTACTCGACTAGCCTGCGGGATGCATCCTCTCGCACGTGTTTTTGCTCGACTAGCCATGCGCATTCCAAAAAACCTGCGCATGCGCATCCCACAAAACCTGCGCATGCGCATCCCACAAAACCTCGCACGTGTTTTTACTCGACTAGCCTGCGGGATGCATCCTCTCGCACGTGTTTTTACTCGACTAGCCTGCAGGATGCATCCTCTCGCACGTGTTTTTACTCGACTAGCCTGCGGGATGCATCCTCTCGCACGTGTTTTTGCTCGACTAGCCATGCGCATCCCAAAAAACCTGCGCATGCGCATCCCACAAAACCTGCGCATGCGCATCCCACAAAACCTCGCACGTGTTTTTACTCGACTAGCCTGCGGGATGCATCCTCTCGCACGTGTTTTTACTCGACTAGCCTGCGGGATGCATCCTCTCGCACGTGTTTTTACTCGACTAGCCTGCGGGATGCATCCTCTCGCACGTGTTTTTACTCGACTAGCCTGCGGGATGCATCCTCTCGCACGTGTTTTTGCTCGACTAGCCTGCGGGATGCATCCTCTCGCACGTGTTTTTGCTCGACTAGGCATGCGCATCCCAAAAAACCTGCGCATGCGCATCCCACAAAACCTCGCACGTGTTTTTACTCGACTAGCCTGCGGGATGCATCCTCTCGCACGTGTTTTTGCTCAACTAGCCTGCGGGATGCATCCTCTCGCACGTGTTTTTGCTCGACTAGCCATGGGCATCCCAAAAAACCTGCGCATGCGCATCCCACAAAACCTGCGCATGCGCATCCCACAAAACCTGCGCATGCGCATCCCACAAAACCTCGCACGTGTTTTTACTCGACTAGCCTGCGGAATGCATCCTCTCGCACGTGTTTTTACTCGACTACCCTGCGGGATGCATCCTCTCGCACGTGTTTTTGCTCGACTAGCCATGCGCATCCCAAAAAACCTGCGCATGCTCATCCCACAAAACCTGCGCATGCGCATCCCACAAAACCTCGCACGTGTTTTTACTCGACTAGCCTGCGGGATGCATCCTCTCGCACGTGTTTTTACTCGACTAGCCTGCGGGATGCATCCTCTCGCACGTGTTTTTGCTCGACTAGCCATGCGCATCCCAAAAAACCTGCGCATGCGCATCCCACAAAACCTGCGCATGCGCATCCCACAAAACCTCGCACGTGTTTTTACTCGACTAGCCTGCGGGATGCATCCTCTCGCACGTGTTTTTACTCGACTAGCCTGCGGGATGCATCCTCTCGCACGTGTTTTTACTCGACTAGCCTGCGGGATGCATCCTCTCGCACGTGTTTTTGCTCGACTAGCCTGCGGGATGCATCCTCTCGCACGTGTTTTTGCTCGACTAGGCATGCGCATCCCAAAAAACCTGCGCATGCGCATCCCACAAAACCTGCGCATGCGCATCCCACAAAACCTCGCACGTGTTTTTACTCGACTAGCCTGCGGGATGCATCCTCTCGCACGTGTTTTTGCTCGACTAGCCATGCGCATCCCAAAAAACCTGCGCATGCGCATCCCACAAAACCTGCGCATGCGCATCCCACAAAACCTCGCACGTGTTTTTACTCGACTAGCCTGCGGGATGCATCCTCTCGCACGTGTTTTTACTCGACTAGCCTGCGGGATGCATCCTCTCGCACGTGTTTTTACTCGACTAGCCATGCGCATCCCAAAAAACCTGCGCATGCGCATCCCACAAAACCTGCGCATGCGCATCCCACAAAACCTCGCACGTGTTTTTACTCGACTAGCCTGCGGGATGCATCCTCTCGCACGTGTTTTTACTCGACTAGCCTGCAGGATGCATCCTCTCGCACGTGTTTTTACTCGACTAGCCTGCGGGATGCATCCTCCCGCACGTGTTTTTACTCGACTAGCCTGCGGGATGCATCCTCTCGCACGTGTTTTTACTCGACTAGCCTGCGGGATGCATCCTCTCGCACGTGTTTTTACTCGACTAGCCTGCGGGATGCATCCTCTCGCACGTGTTTTTGCTCGACTAGCCTGCGGGATGCATCCTCTCGCACGTGTTTTTGCTCGACTAGGCATGCGCATCCCAAAAAACCTGCGCATGCGCATCCCACAAAACCTGCGCATGCGCATCCCACAAAACCTCGCACGTGTTTTTACTCGACTAGCCTGCGGGATGCATCCTCTCGCACGTGTTTTTACTCGACTACCCTGCGGGATGCATCCTCTCGCACGTGTTTTTGCTCGACTAGCCATGCGCATCCCAAAAAACCTGCGCATGCGCATCCCACAAAACCTCGCACGTGTTTTTACTCGACTAGCCTGCGGGATGCATCCTCTCGCACGTGTTTTTACTCGACTAGCCTGCGGGATGCATCCTCTAGCACGTGTTTTTACTCGACTAGCCTGCGGGATGCATCCTCTCGCACGTGTTTTTGCTCGACTAGCCTGCGGGATGCATCCTCTCGCACGTGTTTTTGCTCGACTAGGCATGCGCATCCCAAAAAACCTGCGCATGCGCATCCCACAAAACCTCGCACGTGTTTTTACTCGACTAGCCTGCGGGATGCATCCTCTCGCACGTGTTTTTGCTCGACTAGCCTGCGGGATGCATCCTCTCGCACGTGTTTTTGCTCGACTAGGCATGCGCATCCCAAAAAACCTGCGCATGCGTATCCCAAAAAACCTGCGCATGCGCATCCCACAAAACCTGCGCATGCGCATCCCACAAAACCTCGCACGTGTTTTTACTCGACTAGCCTGCGGGATGCATCCTCTCGCACGTGTTTTTCCTCGACTAGCCATGCGCATCCCAAAAAACCTGCGCATGCGCATCCCAAAAAACCTGCGCATGCGCCTCCCACAAAACCTGCGCATGCGCATCCCACAAAACCTCGCACGTGTTTTTACTCGACTAGCCTGCGGGATGCATCCTCTCGCACGTGTTTTTGCTCGACTAGCCATGCGCATCCCAAAAAACCTGCGCATGCGCATCCCACAAAACCTGCGCATGCGCATCCCACAAAACCTCGCACGTGTTTTTACTCGACTAGCCTGCGGGATGCATCCTCTCGCACGTGTTTTTGCTCGACTAGCCTGCGGGATGCATCCTCTCGCACGTGTTTTTGCTCGACTAGCCATGCGCATCCCAAAAAACCTGCGCATGCGCATCCCACAAAACCTGCGTATGCGCATCCCACAAAACCTCGCACGTGTTTTTACTCGACTAGCCTGCGGGATGCATCCTCTCGCACGTGTTTTTACTCGACTAGCCTGCGGGATGCATCCTCTCGCACGTGTTTTTACTCGACTAGCCATGCGCATCCCAAAAAACCTGTGCATGCTCATCCCACAAAACCTGCGCATGCGCATCCCACAAAACCTCGCACGTGTTTTTACTCGACTAGCCTGCGGGATGCATCCTCTCGCACGTGTTTTTACTCGACTAGCCTGCGGGATGCATCCTCTCGCACGTGTTTTTACTCGACTAGCCTGCGGGATGCATCCTCTCGCACGTGTTTTTACTCGACTAGCCTGCGGGATGCATCCTCTCGCACGTGTTTTTGCTCGACTAGCCTGCGGGATGCATCCTCTCGCACGTGTTTTTGCTCGACTAGGCATGCGCATCCCAAAAAACCTGCGCATGCGCATCCCACAAAACCTGCGCATGCGCATCCCACAAAACCTCGCACGTGTTTTTACTCGACTAGCCTGCGGGATGCATCCTCTCGCACGTGTTTTTACTCGACTACCCTGCGGGATGCATCCTCTCGCACGTGTTTTTGCTCGACTAGCCATGCGCATCCCAAAAAACCTGCGCATGCGCATCCCACAAAACCTGCGCATGCGCATCCCACAAAACCTCGCACGTGTTTTTACTTGACTAGCCTGCGGGATGCATCCTCTCGCACGTGTTTTTACTCGACTAGCCTGCAGGATGCATCCTCTCGCACGTGTTTTTACTCGACTAGCCTGCGGGATGCATCCTCTCGCACGTGTTTTTGCTCGACTAGCCATGCGCATCCCAAAAAACCTGCGCATGCGCATCCCACAAAACCTGCGCATGCGCATCCCACAAAACCTCGCACGTGTTTTTACTCGACTAGCCTGCGGGATGCATCCTCTCGCACGTGTTTTTACTCGACTAGCCTGCGGGATGCATCCTCTCGCACGTGTTTTTACTCGACTAGCCTGCGGGATGCATCCTCTCGCACGTGTTTTTACTCGACTAGCCTGCGGGATGCATCCTCTCGCACGTGTTTTTGCTCGACTAGCCTGCGGGATGCATCCTCTCGCACGTGTTTTTGCTCGACTAGGCATGCGCATCCCAAAAAACCTGCGCATGCGCATCCCACAAAACCTCGCACGTGTTTTTACTCGACTAGCCTGCGGGATGCATCCTCTCGCACGTGTTTTTGCTCAACTAGCCTGCGGGATGCATCCTCTCGCACGTGTTTTTGCTCGACTAGCCATGGGCATCCCAAAAAACCTGCGCATGCGCATCCCACAAAACCTGCGCATGCGCATCCCACAAAACCTCGCACGTGTTTTTACTCGACTAGCCTGCGGGATGCATCCTCTCGCACGTGTTTTTACTCGACTACCCTGCGGGATGCATCCTCTCGCACGTGTTTTTGCTCGACTAGCCATGCGCATCCCAAAAAACCTGCGCATGCTCATCCCACAAAACCTGCGCATGCGCATATCACAAAACCTCGCACGTGTTTTTACTCGACTAGCCTGCGGGATGCATCCTCTCGCACGTGTTTTTACTCGACTAGCCTGCGGGATGCATCCTCTCGCACGTGTTTTTGCTCGACTAGCCATGCGCATCCCAAAAAACCTGCGCATGCGCATCCCACAAAACCTGCGCATGCGCATCCCACAAAACCTCGCACGTGTTTTTACTCGACTAGCCTGCGGGATGCATCCTCTCGCACGTGTTTTTACTCGACTAGCCTGCGGGATGCATCCTCTCGCACGTGTTTTTACTCGACTAGCCTGCGGGATGCATCCTCTCGCACGTGTTTTTGCTCGACTAGCCTGCGGGATGCATCCTCTCGCACGTGTTTTTGCTCGACTAGGCATGCGCATCCCAAAAAACCTGCGCATGCGCATCCCAAAAAACCTGCGCATGCGCATCCCACAAAACCTGCGCATGCGCATCCCACAAAACCTCGCACGTGTTTTTACTCGACTAGCCTGCGGGATGCATCCTCTCGCACGTGTTTTTGCTCGACTAGCCATGCGCATCCCAAAAAACCTGCGCATGCGCATCCCACAAAACCTGCGCATGCGCATCCCACAAAACCTCGCACGTGTTTTTACTCGACTAGCCTGCGGGATGCATCCTCTCGCACGTGTTTTTACTCGACTAGCCTGCGGGATGCATCCTCTCGCACGTGTTTTTACTCGACTAGCCATGCGCATCCCAAAAAACCTGCGCATGCGCATCCCACAAAACCTGCGCATGCGCATCCCACAAAACCTCGCACGTGTTTTTACTCGACTAGCCTGCGGGATGCATCCTCTCGCACGTGTTTTTACTCGACTAGCCTGCAGGATGCATCCTCTCGCACGTGTTTTTACTCGACTAGCCTGCGGGATGCATTCTCTCGCACGTGTTTTTGCTCGACTAGCCATGCGCATCCCAAAAAACCTGCGCATGCGCATCCCAAAAAACCTGCGCATGCGCATCCCACAAAACCTGCGCATGCGCATCCCACAAAACCTCGCACGTGTTTTTACTCGACTAGCCTGCGGGATGCATCCTCCCGCACGTGTTTTTACTCGACTAGCCTGCGGGATGCATCCTCTCGCACGTGTTTTTACTCGACTAGCCTGCGGGATGCATCCTCTCGCACGTGTTTTTACTCGACTAGCCTGCGGGATGCATCCTCTCGCACGTGTTTTTGCTCGACTAGCCTGCGGGATGCATCCTCTCGCACGTGTTTTTGCTCGACTAGGCATGCGCATCCCAAAAAACCTGCGCATGCGCATCCCACAAAACCTGCGCATGCGCATCCCACAAAACCTCGCACGTGTTTTTACTCGACTAGCCTGCGGGATGCATCCTCTCGCACGTGTTTTTACTCGACTACCCTGCGGGATGCATCCTCTCGCACGTGTTTTTGCTCGACTAGCCATGCGCATCCCAAAAAACCTGCGCATGCGCATCCCACAAAACCTCGCACGTGTTTTTACTCGACTAGCCTGCGGGATGCATCCTCTCGCACGTGTTTTTACTCGACTAGCCTGCAGGATGCATCCTCTCGCACGTGTTTTTACTCGACTAGCCTGCGGGATGCATCCTCTCGCACGTGTTTTTGCTCGACTAGCCATGCGCATCCCAAAAAACCTGCGCATGCGTATCCCACAAAACCTCGCACGTGTTTTTACTCGACTAGCCTGCGGGATGCATCCTCTCGCACGTGTTTTTACTCGACTAGCCTGCGGGATGCATCCTCTAGCACGTGTTTTTACTCGACTAGCCTGCGGGATGCATCCTCTCGCACGTGTTTTTACTCGACTAGCCTGCGGGATGCATCCTCTCGCACGTGTTTTTACTCGACTAGCCTGCGGGATGCATCCTCTCGCACGTGTTTTTGCTCGACTAGCCTGCGGGATGCATCCTCTCGCACGTGTTTTTGCTCGACTAGGCATGCGCATCCCAAAAAACCTGCGCATGCGCATCCCACAAAACCTGCGCATGCGCATCCCACAAAACCTCGCATGTGTTTTTACTCGACTAGCCTGCGGGAAGCATCCTCTCGCACGTGTTTTTACTCGACTAGCCTGCAGGATGCATCCTCTCGCACGTGTTTTTGCTCGACTAGCCTGCGGGATGCATCCTCTCGCACGTGTTTTTGCTCGACTAGGCATGCGCATCCCAAAAAACCTGCGCATGCGCATCCCACAAAACCTCGCACGTGTTTTTACTCGACTAGCCTGCGGGATGCATCCTCTCGCACGTGTTTTTCCTCGACTAGCCATGCGCATCCCAAAAAACCTGCGCATGCGCATCCCAAAAAACCTGCGCATGCGCATCCCACAAAACCTCGCACGTGTTTTTACTCGACTAGCCTGCGGGATGCATCCTCTCGCACGTGTTTTTACTCGACTAGCCTGCGGGATGCATCCTCTCGCACGTGTTTTTACTCGACTAGCCTGCGGGATGCATCCTCTCGCACGTGTTTTTGCTCGACTAGCCTGCGGGATGCATCCTCTCGCACGTGTTTTTGCTCGACTAGGCATGCGCATCCCAAAAAACCTGCGCATGCGCATCCCAAAAAACCTGCGCATGCGCATCCCACAAAACCTGCGCATGCGCATCCCACAAAACCTCGCACGTGTTTTTACTCGACTAGCCTGCGGGATGCATCCTCTCGCACGTGTTTTTCCTCGACTAGCCATGCGCATCCCAAAAAACCTGCGCATGCGCATCCCACAAAACCTCGCACGTGTTTTTACTCGACTAGCCTGCGGGATGCATCCTCTCGCACGTGTTTTTACTCGACTAGCCTGCAGGATGCATCCTCTCGCACGTGTTTTTACTCGACTAGCGTGCGGGATGCATCCTCTCGCACGTGTTTTTGCTCGACTAGCCATGCGCATCCCAAAAAACCTGCGCATGCGCATCCCAAAAAACCTGCGCATGCGCATCCCACAAAACCTGCGCATGCGCATCCCACAAAACCTCGCACGTGTTTTTACTCGACTAGCCTGCGGGATGCATCCTCTCGCACGTGTTTTTACTCGACTAGCCTGCGGGATGCATCCTCTCGCACGTGTTTTTGCTCGACTAGCCTGCGGGATGCATCCTCTCGCACGTGTTTTTGCTCGACTAGGCATGCGCATCCCAAAAAACCTGCGCATGCGCATCCCAAAAAACCTGCGCATGCGCATCCCACAAAACCTGCGCATGCGCATCCCACAAAACCTCGCACGTGTTTTTACTCGACTAGCCTGCGGGATGCATCCTCTCGCACGTGTTTTTACTCGACTACCCTGCGGGATGCATCCTCTCGCACGTGTTTTTGCTCGACTAGCCATGCGCATCCCAAAAAACCTGCGCATGCGCATTCCACAAAACCTCGCACGTGTTTTTACTCGACTAGCCTGCGGGATGCATCCTCTCGCACGTGTTTTTACTCGACTAGCCTGCGGGATGCATCCTCTCGCACGTGTTTTTACTCGACTAGCCTCGGGATGCATCCTCTCGCACGTGTTTTTACTCGACTAGCCTGCGGGATGCATCCTCTCGCACGTGTTTTTACTCGACTAGCCTGCGGGATGCATCCTCTCGCACGTGTTTTTGCTCGACTAGCCTGCGGGATGCATCCTCTCGCACGTGTTTTTGCTCGACTAGGCATGCGCATCCCAAAAAACCTGCGCATGCGCATCCCAAAAAACCTGCGCATGCGCATCCCACAAAACCTGCGCATGCGCATCCCACAAAACCTCGCACGTGTTTTTACTCGACTAGCCTGCGGGATGCATCCTCTCGCACGTGTTTTTACTCGACTACCCTGCGGGATGCATCCTCTCGCACGTGTTTTTGCTCGACTAGCCATGCGCATCCCAAAAAACCTGCCCATGCGCATCCCACAAAACCTCGCACGTGTTTTTACTCGACTAGCCTGCGGGATGCATCCTCTCGCACGTGTTTTTACTCGACTAGCCTGCAGGATGCATCCTCTCGCACGTGTTTTTACTCGACTAGCCTGCGGGATGCATCCTCTCGCACGTGTTTTTACTCGACTAGCCTGCGGGATGCATCCTCTCGCACGTGTTTTTGCTCGACTAGCCTGCGGGATGCATCCTCTCGCACGTGTTTATGCTCGACTAGGCATGCGCATCCCAAAAAACCTGCGCATGCGCATCCCAAAAAACCTGCGCATGCGCATCCCACAAAACCTGCGCATGCGCATCCCACAAAACCTCGCACGTGTTTTTACTCGACTAGCCTGCGGGATGCATCCTCTCGCACGTGTTTTTCCTCGACTAGCCATGCGCATCCCAAAAAACCTGCGCATCCCAAAAAACCTGCGCATGCGCATCCCACAAAACCTCGCACGTGTTTTTACTCGACTAGCCTGCGGGATGCATCCTCTCGCACGTGTTTTTACTCGACTAGCCTGCGGGATGCATCCTCTCGCACGTGTTTTTACTCGACTAGCCTGCGGGATGCATCCTCTCGCACGTGTTTTTGCTCGACTAGCCTGCGGGATGCATCCTCTCGCACGTGTTTTTGCTCGACTAGCCTGCGGGATGCATCCTCTCGCACGTGTTTTTGCTCGACTAGGCATGCGCATCCCAAAAAACCTGCGCATGCGCATCCCAAAAAACCTGCGCATGCGCATCCCACAAAACCTCGCACGTGTTTTTACTCGACTAGCCTGCGGCATGCATCCTCTCGCACGTGTTTTTGCTCGACTAGCCTGCGGGATGCATCCTCTCGCACGTGTTTTTACTCGACTAGCCTGCGGGATGCATCCTCCCGCACGTGTTTTTACTCGACTAGCCTGCGGGATACATCCTCTCGCACGTGTTTTTGCTCGACTAGCCTGCGGGATGCATCCTCTCGCACGTGTTTTTGCTCGACTAGCCATGCGCATCCCAAAAAACCTGCGCATGCGCATCCCACAAAACCTCGCACGTGTTTTTACTCGACTAGCCTGCGGGATGCATCCTCTCGCACGTGTTTTTACTCGACTAGCCTGCGGGATGCATCCTCTCGCACGTGTTTTTACTCGACTAGCCTGCGGGATGCATCCTCTCGCACGTGTTTTTGCTCGACTAGCCTGCGGGATGCATCCTCTCGCACGTGTTTTTGCTCGACTAGGCATGCGCATCCCAAAAAACCTGCGCATGCGCATCCCACAAAACCTGCGCATGCGCATCCCACAAAACCTCGCATGTGTTTTTACTCGACTAGCCTGCGGGAAGCATCCTCTCGCACGTGTTTTTACTCGACTAGCCTGCAGTATGCATCCTCTCGCACGTGTTTTTGCTCGACTAGCCTGCGGGATGCATCCTCTCGCACGTGTTTTTGCTCGACTAGGCATGCGCATCCCAAAAAACCTGCGCATGCGCATCCCACAAAACCTCGCACGTGTTTTTACTCGACTAGCCTGCGGGATGCATCCTCTCGCACGTGTTTTTGCTCGAGTAGGCATGCGCATCCCAAAAAACCTGCGCATGCGCAACCCACAAAACCTCGCACGTGTTTTTACTCGACTAGCCTGCGGGATGCATCCTCTCGCACGTGTTTTTCCTCGACTAGCCATGTTCATCCCAAAAAACCTGCGCATGCGCATCCCAAAAAACCTGCGCATGCGCCTCCCACAAAACCTGCGCATGCGCATCCCACAAAACCTCGCACGTGTTTTTACTCGACTAGCCTGCGGGATGCATCCTCTCGCACGTGTTTTTGCTCGACTAGCCTGCAGGATGCATCCTCTCGCACGTGTTTTTACTCGACTAGCCTGCGGGATGCATCCTCTCGCACGTGTTTTTGCTCGACTAGCCATGCGCATCCCAAAAAACCTGCGCATGCGCATCCCACAAAACCTCGCACGTGTTTTTACTCGACTAGCCTGCGGGATGCATCCTCTCGCACGTGTTTTTACTCGACTAGCCTGCGGGATGCATCCTCTCGCACGTGTTTTTACTCGACTAGCCTGCGGGATGCATCCTCTCGCACGTGTTTTTGCTCGACTAGCCATGCGCATCCCAAAAAACCTGCGCATGCGCATCCCACAAAACCTCGCACGTGTTTTTACTTGACTAGCCTGCGGGATGCATCCTCTCGCACGTGTTTTTACTCGACTAGCCTGCGGGATGCATCCTCTAGCACGTGTTTTTACTCGACTAGCCTGCGGGATGCATCCTCTAGCACGTGTTTTTGCTCGACTAGCCTGCGGGATGCATCCTCTCGCACGTGTTTATGCTCGACTAGGCATGTGCATCCCAAAAAACCTGCGCATGCGCATCCCACAAAACCTCGCACGTGTTTTTACTCGACTAGCCTGCGGGATGCATCCTCTCGCACGTGTTTTTCCTCGACTAGCCTGCGGGATGCATCCTCTCGCACGTGTTTTTGCTCGACTAGCCTGCGGGATGCATCCTCTCGCACGTGTTTTTGCTCGACTAGGCATGCGCATCCCAAAAAACCTGCGCATGCGCATCCCACAAAACCTGCGCATGCGCATCCCACAAAACCTCGCACGTGTTTTTACTCGACTAGCCTGCGGGATGCATCCTCTCGCACGTGTTTTTACTCGACTAGCCTGCAGGATGCATCCTCTCGCACGTGTTTTTACTCGACTAGCCTGCGGGATGCATCCTCTCGCACGTGTTTTTGCTCGACTAGCCATGCGCATCCCAAAAAACCTGCGCATGCGCATCCCACAAAACCTCGCACGTGTTTTTACTCGACTAGCCTGCGGGATGCATCCTCTAGCACGTGTTTTTACTCGACTAGCCTGCGGGATGCATCCTCTCGCACGTGTTTTTGCTCGACTAGCCTGCGGGATGCATCCTCTCGCACGTGTTTATGCTCGACTAGGCATGCGCATCCCAAAAAACCTGCGCATGCGCATCCCACAAAACCTCGCACGTGTTTTTACTCGACTAGCCTGCGGGATGCATCCTCTCGCACGTGTTTTTACTCGACTAGCCATGCGCATCCCAAAAAACCTGCGCATGCGCATCCCACAAAACCTGCGCATGCGCATCCCACAAAACCTCGCACGTGTTTTTACTCGACTAGCCTGCGGGATGCATCCTCTCGCACGTGTTTTTACTCGACTAGCCTGCAGGATGCATCCTCTCGCACGTGTTTTTACTCGACTAGCCTGCGGGATGCATCCTCTCGCACGTGTTTTTGCTCGACTAGCCATGCGCATCCCAAAAAACCTGCGCATGCGCATCCCAAAAAACCTGCGCATGCGCATCCCACAAAACCTGCGCATGCGCATCCCACAAAACCTCGCACGTGTTTTTACTCGACTAGCCTGCGGGATGCATCCTCCCGCACGTGTTTTTACTCGACTAGCCTGCGGGATGCATCCTCTCGCACGTGTTTTTACTCGACTAGCCTGCGGGATGCATCCTCTCGCACGTGTTTTTACTCGACTAGCCTGCGGGATGCATCCTCTCGCACGTGTTTTTGCTCGACTAGCCTGCGGGATGCATCCTCTCGCACGTGTTTTTGCTCGACTAGGCATGCGCATCCCAAAAAACCTGCGCATGCGCATCCCACAAAACCTGCGCATGCGCATCCCACAAAACCTCGCACGTGTTTTTACTCGACTAGCCTGCGGGATGCATCCTCTCGCACGTGTTTTTACTCGACTACCCTGCGGGATGCATCCTCTCGCACGTGTTTTTGCTCGACTAGCCATGCGCATCCCAAAAAACCTGCGCATGCGCATCCCACAAAACCTCGCACGTGTTTTTACTCGACTAGCCTGCGGGATGCATCCTCTCGCACGTGTTTTTACTCGACTAGCCTGCAGGATGCATCCTCTCGCACGTGTTTTTACTCGACTAGCCTGCGGGATGCATCCTCTCGCACGTGTTTTTGCTCGACTAGCCATGCGCATCCCAAAAAACCTGCGCATGCGCATCCCACAAAACCTCGCACGTGTTTTTACTCGACTAGCCTGCGGGATGCATCCTCTCGCACGTGTTTTTGCTCGACTAGCCTGCGGGATGCATCCTCTCGCACGTGTTTTTGCTCGACTAGGCATGCGCATCCCAAAAAACCTGCGCATGCGCATCCCACAAAACCTGCGCATGCGCATCCCACAAAACCTCGCACGTGTTTTTACTCGACTAGCCTGCGGGATGCATCCTCTCGCACGTGTTTTTACTCGACTACCCTGCGGGATGCATCCTCTCGCACGTGTTTTTGCTCGACTAGCCATGCGCATCCCAAAAAACCTGCGCATGCGCATCCCACAAAACCTCGCACGTGTTTTTACTCGACTAGCCTGCGGGATGCATCCTCTCGCACGTGTTTTTACTCGACTAGCCTGCAGGATGCATCCTCTCGCACGTGTTTTTACTCGACTAGCCTGCGGGATGCATCCTCTCGCACGTGTTTTTGCTCGACTAGCCATGCGCATCCCAAAAAACCTGCGCATGCGCATCCCACAAAACCTCGCACGTGTTTTTACTCGACTAGCCTGCGGGATGCATCCTCTCGCACGTGTTTTTACTCGACTAGCCTGCGGGATGCATCCTCTAGCACGTGTTTTTACTCGACTAGCCTGCGGGATGCATCCTCTCGCACGTGTTTTTGCTCGACTAGCCTGCGGGATGCATCCTCTCGCACGTGTTTTTGCTCGACTAGGCATGCGCATCCCAAAAAACCTGCGCATGCGCATCCCACAAAACCTCGCACGTGTTTTTACTCGACTAGCCTGCGGGATGCATCCTCTCGCACGTGTTTTTCCTCGACTAGCCATGCGCATCCCAAAAAACCTGCGCATGCGCATCCCAAAAAACCTGCGCATGCGCATCCCACAAAACCTCG